>NC_135762.1:29094630-29112963 GCF_052425735.1 Oculina patagonica
GTTAGAACGGAAAAAAAACTTTTTGACCTGGCAAAATATGAATGAGTGATGTAAACTTAATCTTAGAAGCTTTACTAAAGCAGTTTTAAAATGTAGAATAATTGCGTGTGTACGTGTAATCTACTTTTTCAGACGTGGATATAGATCGCTTAAACATGTAGGGAAACGTGCTTTAGAGGGTAAAAAGACTTTGTAGTTTGCGTGATTTATCAAGATAAAATAGCTATGTTACGGTATTTAAAGTCATTTTTTCTGATATCTTTCAAACTGGAAAAAACCTCAAAATAATAGTTTTATAATGCAGAAAAACAGCAACGGAGAAACTGAACAAAAAGCCGAAAATAAACAAGGAGAGTTTCGACCGACCAAGATTAAGACAGATTACGATCGACAAACTTGAAAAAACAAATGCCACTTTTTTTCAAAATGCGTTGTCCGTGACGTAGCTTCTTGAAGGAGAAAAAAAAATGCAAAACTGAAATTTTATTCAAAACAGTACACTAGTTTTTTGTTCGTTTCTATTGGAAAATAAAATAAAATGCACTACTGTTAAGAAAGCGTTTCGTTTAAATATTTTACGCATACGGACATTAACTTTTTCGTTTATTTTATTTTCTTGTTGAACAAAACAACAACAAAGAGTTATAGAGTTTGGGCGATATTTGCGTGTTCATGTTGGGTCCACTTGGGAGCTTAAATTAACGGCGTTTAAATATATTGAAAATGAAAAATAACGCTTAACCTACTAAAAGATTATCTCGTTCAGCGACAACGGGGAAAAAAAGATAAAAGATACTTCTTGTAAAATTTTGTAAGAAGAAGAAAATAAATTTCGAATTCTTTTGTTGGATTTTGCTTTTGATCATGTAGCAGAGTTTCTTCTTCTTGTTCAGGCCGCTGTTACTATGATTGGAAATTCTTTAGAATTTCTTTTTCTGTCTGCAATTGGGGTGAATAGGGGTACGCAAATCTGCAATCCATCAATTCGCCACTATTTTCGTTCAAATCTGAATCCACATTACATGAACACTTGGTGTAGTATAGTTTCATTGGGAGGGATGGTAGATGCGATTTTTATACCAATTTCTTAATAAGCTGCCTCGTTACATTGCTTGTTTTTGCGACAATTCCGCCAGAATACCAAAGAACACCGACCAATGTAATCTTAGTTTCGTTTATTACCAACGATCAGCTTCTTGGCATGAACAGTCCGGAATCCGCGAAAACATTCCAAGCAAATACGCGACCTACTGTATTTTCAAAATCCACGCATCCTCTCAATATGTCGCAAAAAATCCGCAATCCGGGCGCTTTTTTAGGCCAAATCCGTCAATCCGCGAACCTTTTACCTCCCTCTTTAAAAGATTGTTTCAATTACTTAGCTGGTATTATAAATATCTTTTTTTCTAAAATAATAGCTTGACAATTCCAATTTTACTTCTGGAAAATAACTGTTCTGTGTTACCATTTAAAATGTTTTCAGTTACTATTGACGGGTTGTATTTTGGTAAAATGCTCGTTGAAAAGACAGTTGGGTTATCGAAGGAAAATAAAGAAAGAAAGTAAGCTAGTTGAAACTGAGGGAAAGCCCTCTATGTGTTACTTCAACCTTGTAAAATGAGAAATGAAAATATATGGGAGCTAGATGTTGAATGCGGACAAGGCTAAAATTGCTAAGCAAGATTCTAAGATTAACGCACACGCGTGTTTAATTAGGAAATGATTAATGGGTTCTGAAGAAAAGATTCAAAAGTAGTTGTTCCAAATTTTTACAAGGAAAACGATGAGTATCAGCGATAACGTGTTTTGCGCTGCTGGAGAAAAGGTTAAGTATTGCGAGAAAATACTAAAATGTAAAACTAACACAATTTGCTAAAAGAAAATGTTAAGAATCGAGTACCCATTTAACACTGTTGCGTTTAACTGTAGGTTAGATCTAAACCGCAGAGAAACGATTAAACATCCATAAAGTAAACACCGTTACCAATTTGAAGAATACGACATCATTGCAAGATTACACTGTGTATTTCTTGTTATGTAACTTACCTAAAGCCCAGCTCACAACAGTGACACAAAGCAGGATGAGACACGGACGAAACATCGTGGTAAGTATTTACCGCCCTTGAAAAAACTAACCGTTTTCTATAAGGCAAGTTTCGGGCAGCGTACGGAATGTGAAGTTAACTGAAGTAAGAGCCTTACTTCCCCCGCTGAAAGATTCACAGAAACCTCTAATGACAAACTCATTAACATTCATTATTCTAATCAGAAAGCCAAAAGAAACCCGATAATATCGGAACCTTTTTGTTCTAAGAGCAGGTGAGCAAACGTTATTAAAAACGCCTCTAACTAGTCTTTTGAATGTTTACACAGCTTGAACAACTAACCAAACATTAATGAACCTTAAGGCGTCATGATTAACAACCCGAAAATATCAACGATTTACCAAATGTTCTGTATGACACCTTTCCTTCAGTGAGCTTACTTTTGCTTTTCAGACTGCATGGAATATTATTAACATAATCCTGTTGAACTGCTTTTAATTCAAATTCGCTTTACTGTTAAACGGTAACAATTTTAATTTACCAAGGAGCAATCTATTTAAACTAAGTAAAATATCATTTTTCCCATTATCACAAAAAATAATCATATTTGTATAGTTTTCATTAAATCAACAGTGTATCATGAATATCCCCTTGAGACGAAAGTTCCAAACGAAAAATACGTTCTCTTGGCAAACGTGTCTGTATGTGGTTTCGGTTTAATGCAATATAATTCTTTGAAACAAATAATGATACCTTTAGTTTCTTTAGTTTCCGTTTTGTGCATGAGAAATAATTATCCGTATCTATTGTTGAACACCTGTGCACAGCTCGTGTAGTCAATCACGTTCACCTCGTAATATTAGTAACATTTTGAAACGTGCGTTTTTTCAAAGATATTTATTTTTTGTAATCAAGTTATATCATTTCCTTCTTGCATAGAAATAGGGTAAAATAGGATAGTTTTTAGTTTTCCAAAAAATATAAATTTGATTTTCTGCGAGCGTGTTTTGCGGTTAACTTTTAAATGATATTGAACTAGCTAGACGTTTAAACAAATATTGCACATTTCGGTCTTGTCCAAAAATGAGCCTTGTTTTGATCCTTGAACATGAAATGGTGATTATGTTCTTCACGCAAGTTTTAATCGACATGGATCTTTTTTACTAATTTGACGATGGATAAATAATTACTTACAATTGTGAAATATTTTCAAAAAGCAAAATTGGTAAATGAGTTCGTGAGCTGTCGATTTATGCGGATCGTATGTTTAAATTCGCATTACTTGGAGAACCAATCGCAATACTTATTTCATCTATCACACATATACCAGCTTGTAATTAATCGGGCGTGGCCGATTTATAGTTTACCCTTTGGTCGTCCTAGAGCATAGTCTCCTGTCGGCCAAAAAGACGGGGATAGCTTGGGGTTGCTACAAAACCGCTACGGGTGACGCATACCGCAATGGTTTTCATTTTAGTTTTGACAGGAAATCGTTGCAGGCATACTTGGTCGACTTTTGGGTTAATGTGTAATCAGGTTGTGTTTTATTGCTTCGGCGAAAGGACAGAGAAAAAAGCTTACGGGGCAAAGTACAGTATGGGGCCCAGTTCTCGGCCACTTTTGACGTAAACTTGTATTTCTTACCTCAGAAGAACCGCAGGAACTTGAAATTTCTCCCAGAGCTAGCTACATTATTCAGCTTTTTGGTGTAAAGCTATCGACCGGTTAAAAATTAATTTGCCCGAGCAATAATAAAAATAAAAGCTCCATTTGTGGGCCCAGTTCTCGGCCACCTCGGCCCAGTTCTCGGCCACTAAAAAGCTTGTGCGTAATTATCTGTAAAAAAAATGCTCAATTAATTTTCACAGTCATAAAATCACTCTGTAAACCTATTTATGTTATATCGATCCCAAATTATTTTTATGAGGCTTTGTTTTACTTTAGAAAAGAAGGATTTTTAACGCGCCTAGTTGCCTATGTGCAGGTTCTGGCAAAACCGCATTGTGTGACCCGTGCATTTAGATGGTTTATTTTGCAGTAAAAGGTCTTGAAAGATTTAGGTGTTGTAGAAATAATAGACAAGACAAGAGTCAGCTCAAAACTTAGAGATAAGATTGAACTTTATTTTTAAAACATTTATTTCTTTCATTCTGGCAGCAGCAGATGAAATTATATTAAAAACCAAGCGCTAAGCTGTGATAGCGAGCAGGGTGGCCGAGAACTGGCAAATACGCAAACGTCGCAAGAAAAAATTTCGAAGTAAATTAAGACCAAAAAATACAACGGTTCAACGAAAAGTTAACTAAAGCAGAAAGCTGAATTATTCTACGTTTCACATGCCAAAAATTAGCTCGTATGGTGGGGGCTTTTGGATAAAATACGAATTTAACTACATCCATGAATTTTAAGGAGCCGTAAACAAACAAATTTTTCGGGAATGCAAATTCACCTACCTCCGCGTAAACTCGACGTGTGAGCTTTTTATATCGAATTGAACAATCAAACTCAAGATACTTAAAGCACATGAATCAGTCTATCGTTTGAAGGAAATACCTTTTTCTTTTAATTCAACTGGAGTGTGAAAAAAACGCGTTAAACACAAAGTGGCCGAGAACTGGACCCGGCCGAGAACTGGGCCCCATACTGTACTGATATTCACCATTGTGAAATTGCACTTACTTTGACAAGTTAGAGTTATTTTTGTAAATGAAAAAGGTAACGTCATTGATGTCACGCAGTGTTTTTTTTAGCAAACTAGATGGTTTGCTGGTTTCTGACTATGAATGGGGGTGTGATCTTGCGGTATATTTTTTGAGCCTGACTCCGCCGTAAAACTTTTTTTTTATTTAGCAAGAACTGTGTCGATTTTCATTTCTGAACAATTGGTCGTCAAGTCGTTTGTCACAAAGAGTAGAATGTTTGTACAGCATGTTTGGAATTATTTTAGATTTGGTTAGTAAGACGCTTCTGAAGACCCGAGCAAAACATTGGGAATGTACAGTATTAATAGGAACTTGAATGGAATTTTTTACAAGTTGGATAAAGGTATCGACTGAAAAAAATGGACTTCAAAATGAGAACTTGGATTTTGTTGTAATTAAATTTTATCGCGGATTGGATGCATAATATCACGGCTTTGAAAGTCTTCAAATAATTAGAAAGGTTCCTTTCTTCCTTTTGATCTTATTGTTATTTTCATGTATTGATTATTCGAAAGTGGTTTTCGTTGATACGAAAAAAAAAAAACGGGTTTTCACTGAATTGCTTGAAGTATTTTTAGACGTGATAATATTGGCTTAATCAAATTACATTGTGCACGAAATATTTGTTATTCTTTTGTCTTGAAACTTTGAGGAAAGTGAAATTTTTGTTTGACAGTAGTGTATGAAAGGCATTTTATAGAACTGAATAAAAAATAAGAAACATTGATAAAGTTTATTTCAAAGATTTATTTTGCCTGATTTTGAAGGGTTTCAGGAGTTTTAAAGAGTGCTGGTAAACGGCTGTATGTTTTTTGTGATTACAGATCTTATTTAGTTTCGAACGCTCTAATTTTTGAAAGGTTAAAACAGGTTAAAACCGGGCGGTTTCATGAGTTTTTTGGGTAGAAAGGTACGGTGGTGGTCAAAAAAAAAAATGTTTAGAAAGGAATGACTGTAGTAGCACGTAAGTCGGAGGTTTGCGTGAGTCACGGGGTATAGTATGCGTGAGCTGGATTTCCGGCGTCATAACGGCATGTTTTGTTTACTGAAAGATACACTCGACGTTTAGTTAGCTTAATCGGCTTGGGAAACTATTTTAAAAATGAATGTTGTAATAGTTAATTAATAGTAATCTAGAATTAACCCACTCTCGATTGGAGTCTGTTCTGGATTCGCGCTACCTTTTCGCCGCGAAGGAATTTTGTAAAATTTCGCTAGTGGAAAGAGGTACTGTAAGAACAGTATCAATAACTCAAAAGGAGGAACTTCTTTGTAGCTCTGAATTAAGACGTATGATAAAATTTTAGAATAAGAAACTTTCGATATATGGTTTTCATATTGTTTTTGTCAATTTCCTTTTGTGGCAGATTTTTTGAGAATCAGCTTTTCTTTCGTGTGATGACAGACACAGGACAGAACGAGAGGTGGATGAGAAAGATGCCGAAGATGAATAGGCACCGAAAAACGACAAGAACCGTCAAGGACTTATCTTTAGAGGGCGGGGAGTTTTGGCATACTGTATTTCGAGGACTGGACTGGACTAGTAAAACGCGGACTAGTAAAACGCAGACTTGTAAAACGCGGACTAGTATAACGCGGACTAGTAAAACGCGGACTTGTAAAACGCGGACTAGTAAAACGGGGACTCAGGTAAAACGCGGACTTGTAAAAGGAGGACTAGTAAAACGCGGACTAGTAAAACGCGGACTTGTAAAACGCGGACTAGTAAAACGCGGACTTGTAAAACGCGGACTTGTAAAACGAGGGCTTGTTAAGCACGGACTTGTAGAACGCGGACTTGTAAAACAAGCGCTTGTAAATCGGATAAAACTAAACGGTTTAGCGAGCGAAACAATTTGTGTTTGAAGCTCTTGTGTGTTTCTTCGACGGCATATTTCTAGCTTTTTTGAGCACTCTATGGTCTGTTTTAGCGTGGAGATGTTTTTGCAGTATAGCACATGTTCGTTCTGCAAACCCCTACTAAAACAACGGGATTGATGCTATGAGTTGTGTGCATATGTTTCTTTCTTTCCACTACTTGACGTCTGTTGAGTACAGTCGTTTGTATTGCTCGCACGAGGTAGAACGGGGCCCGTCCAGAAATCAACAGTCAATGGTAAATAAAGGTGACGGGCCTACACGACTCCTACGTTCGTGACATTAGAATATTTGCCGTTAAATGTTTAAATTCGGTCTTTCGACCTTATTTGCTTCTGACTTCTTTCTGAGGGTACTGTTTTAATTTGGGGGCAGTATGTGGTAAATAAAGGTGACGGGCCTACACGACTCCTACGTTCGTGACATTAGAACATTTGCCGTTATATGTTCAAATTCGGTCTTTCGACCTTATTTGCTTCTGACTTCTTTCTGAGGTTACTGTTTTTTTTAGACATTATGTATTGAAGAGAGCCGTAAGATGATTGTGGCCAATGAAGTGTCTAGAGGCGTTTTACAAGTCCGCGTTTTACTAGTCCGCGTTTTACTAGTCCAGTCCAGTCTACCAGTTAAAGACACATCAAGACCACCCCACTGTGAATTGCCATAGCACAGACAAAATTATAGTCAATATCTTATATGTTTTTAAGAGAATTACATAAGAACCAAGGCATGTCTTGTCTTGCCTTACATTGACATGCAATAATTTGAAAATACTAAGCTCGTAACAGTTTAAGACAGAATCCATCAGGAATTTGAGTAACATTAATTTTAGTTACGCAAAAATTGAGCACCAGAATAATTTAAATCCTTGTGTTTTTTCATACCTTGTTAAAGGCTTGACATGTGATAACACCAACATAACACCAACAACAGTTCTTTATCTGTGGGGATTGAAGAAAAAAATGGAAACATCATCACACAGTTGACCCCCATGCAAAAACACTCCAGGATGTCACGGGACTGTTTGGTGTCCGTCTGCCAATTTCTAACTTCAAATTCCAATGTTAAATTCACATTAAATTTTCAATATTTCTTAGTTGTCTAAATTTTACTAATTCTTTTAAAAAAACTATCACCTGCCAAACATCCCCAAAAATCACTTAAAAAATTACAAAATACCGCAATACATAGATACATGGGATGAGTGAAGTTTCCTTGGATTCCTTGAAACACCAACAAGATATTTCCGTTAGCTCAGTTGGTAGAGCGACGGACTACAGTGCGGGAGGTCTCGGGTTCGAGTCCCAGACCGGACCAACACTCAGGGTCTTAAAATAACTGAGGAGAATATGCTGCCTTTGCAATAACATCTGCAAATGGTTAGATATTCTAGTCTTCTCGGATAAGGACGATAAACCGAAGGCCCCGTCTCCTGCATCTTCAGTGTTATGGTCAGCAGGGGACGTAAAAGAACCCACAGGCTTATCGTAAAGAGTAGGGCATGGAGTTCCCGGTGTTGTGGTCTGGTCTTTGCCCGTTGTATTGTGCTTACTGTGAAATGCTCGGAGATATTAGCTGTATAAGCTACTCTTCAAATCCGAGGGTAAACAAAGTGATGATGATGATGATGATGATGATGATGATGATGATGATGATGATGATGATAATAATGGGTTTCAGTATTTCCCAGTCCTTAGTTCAGGACTAAAAGCCTTCATCAATTGCTAAACAGTAATGGTATGAAACAAATTTTCAATCATTCATCAACAAGTTGTGATCATTTTCTTGACAATAGTAGTTCTCCGGTAAACAGTTGTAGTACTGTCCCATCAAAGTGCAATGCCTGGAAAATACCGAAAAGCACACGACCTTCAGGTGAAACCACACCTTACAGTATTACCAATACACTGCACTTTGCTAAGTCTTAAAACTTTACATTTTCTAGTCGTCTACTTCAATCGTTTATTTGTATTGTGTGAAATACATTTATAAATTGAAACCATCATGTCATTAAGTAATAATGCAATCTCGACAACGTTCTAGATATTATATTATGCACACTAATACAGCTCATGCAGGCCCTGTGACTTACACAAACACAGTCGGACTGAGTGCTACTTAAGTAACTGCTTCGTGGTTTCTGCTGTACTGAACCCTGCCTTTCAAGGCAAAGCGCTCGATTTTAAGCTTCTCAAGCTTCTCAATGTTCTTGTTCATTTCAAATTACGTGCTAGTTTGGCATCGTAATTGTTTGAAGACTGGGCTCAAGGATTCCTTGATGATAACGTCACACTGATTGGAAAAAGTTATGCATGCTTAAGGTCGCGGAGGACAACTTACGCTCATCATTATAGATTTATTTAAAGCGAATGAATTAAGTGCAACGACTGACATCGACAAGTTTTCGAATATTCCGTTCACTGGATAAAAATGTGGGTGCGTGATTTTAAGTGTTTGTAGTGTGGCACGGACACTGTGAAAAAAATGTTAACTCAAAATTCATAAACGAGCGTGTTCTTATTATTTTTAAAACACACTGTTCTTTTTTTATCACAACAGGGGACCTCCACTGCTACGAAAATCTGACGTTGCATTGTTTGAAATAATACGTTAATAATACGTTAAGTTCCAAATTTTAAGAAAAGAGGATAAGTAACATTTAATAGCATAGCGGGGGTGGGGTGTGGGAAAAGAAAGTCGGCACTTTTCTGTGAAGGCAAAGCAGCGCCGGGAATAGCGGGTATAAAGGTGCAAATCATGTGTTAATCAAGTGGCAGTTAAGAAGGACGTTACCCAAAACTTTATTTAAGCGGATTTTGCGCCTGATGTTTCACGCCGCCGAGATATTTTTTGCATATTTTTGCATATTTTTTTATTTATCACCTGATGTTTCACGTCACTGGGAAATATCTCGGCGACGCGGATAATCAAGCGAACAATTTGTCAGAGTTCACATACAACAACCGAAAAAATGATAATCATCTCGGAATCATTGGGATTCGATTCTTTTAATTAGTATAATTCGCAAAACCTCTTTCATGCCAGGCTGATAGCCGTTGTCACTGTTTTCTCTTTCCTTTATTTAGCACTGTTAGAGGGTCTGAATGGGGCTACCTCGAAAACAATAAACACTTAATTTTTTCGCTCTGTAACATGAAACAGTTAAAATTTTAGGCATTTTAACACTTACAGTAAAAAAAATCACTGTTACAGTAAATTCTTATCTTACCCTTATGATATGAAACAAATGCCCTATTATTGGTCGATAAGTTGTGATCATAGCAACAATATAGTCCGTTAAAAACGCCTTTAGTTTAAGCTTTCAGTGCTAATAATTCGAATTGTCTTTGAAAATTTTAATTTTCATTGTCTTTGAAAAGCCTCTAGGGGGAAAGTCAATAAAGTATGTATTGTATTGTATTTTATTGTAACATAAAATCGGTGGCTCCCGTTTTTTTATTGCTAAATTATGATCAGCATGTCATGATATAACTTTTGGCAAAATCGAAAACAATAAATTGTCAGAGCGGTTCAGAGCCACCTTAAATGTTCAAAATACTCAGGTGGCGCTGAACCACTCTGACAGAATCTCTTTTGCATTGAAAGCTAAAATTAAGGGTTATTTTTATCAGGTTATGTTGTTGCTATGGTAACCACTCAAGTAAAGAAAATGATCACGACTAATCGACATTTGTTTCATATCATAAGGGTAAGAGGAACTTATTGAGAATTGTAGTAATGTCCTATCAATATATAAGGAATGTTTGAGTACTGACTCATCAAGTTATAAGGTATGTTAATTATTGAAAACAGTAATCACTGGCGAGAGCGCCCACGGCCTAACAAGCAACAAGCTTTAAGGTGGCTCAACTGGATTTTTTAGGGGTAACACCGCTTAAGTTTGAGAATTAACTACGTCGCCATTAACAATGCTATCGAAAAACGATCCCCACAGTTGTATTACATAAAGATGAATTTTTTTTTATGACCAGTGTTATATTGACATCGGAGTTGCCATAGCGACGAAATGACGTCATTACGTTTTTTACTTTCGCTGGTATTCCTCAGCACCAGGAGAATTTTTCGAAAATCGTTCAAGGGAGCTTGTACCACACATAGCTGCCTCAATGTTGCCAAAGTTTGAACAAATTTTATGATAGCGTTTTCGAAATATTTGGGGATAAATACAGTCAAAAACATACTAACGAGAAAATGGGGTAATATCTAAAGAAAACGACGCGCCTGTGAATTGCAGTTTCATCTTATAGTAGTTTGATTCCATTTAAAATCGCTGTAAAACAGTGGTGAAGATTGCTTTGGTCGATTGCGAGAAAAAAGAATTTGATGAGCGTGCGTTCCGGTGCTCTTGTTGCCATTTTTGTAAGCCCAATTTTATTGTCTTAAATGTTTTCAATGAGCTTGAAACTTGCAAGCTATATCAATTTATGACAATCCTCGAGTTTAACAATTTTTTAAAATAATTCATCGAGCGGTTTTAATTTATTATCCCTTTTGCAGGCATAGACCAAATTATAAACAAAAATGGCAACAAGAGCACCGGAACGCACGCTCATCAAATTCTTTTTTCTCGCAATCGACCAAAGCAATCCCCACCACTGTTTTACACACGATTTTATATGGAATCAAACTACTATAAGATGAAATTGCAATTCACAGGCGCGTCGTTTTCTTTAGATATTACCCCATTTTCTCGTTAGTATGTTTTTGACTGTATTTATAGCCCCAAAAATTTCATCTCCAAATATTTCGAAAACGCTCTCATAGAATTCGTTCAAACTTTGGCAACATTGAGGCAGCTATGTGTGGTACAAGCTCCTTTGAGCGATTTTCGAAAACATCTCCTGGTGCCGATGAATACTAGCGAAAGTAAAAAACGTAATGACGTCATTTCGTCGCTATGCCAACTCCAAAGTCAATATAACACTGGTCATAAAAAAAATTCATCTTTATCTAATGCAACTGTGGTGATCGTTTTTCGATAACCGGTGTTACCCCTTGAAAATCCAGTTGAGCCACCTTAAAATCAACCGTGTATAAATAAGGTTAATGAATTAACTAATTTGCTTATAATCAAGTAGTCGATCGTACAATCCATCCATCCATCCATCAATCAATCAATTAATCAATCAATCAATCAATCAATCAATCAAGCAGTCAATGAATGAAAGAATGAATGCATTTTTGAATCAAGCGATCAATCAATCAATCAATCAAATAATCGATCGATTGGTGTGTGGATAGATCGATCAGTCATTCCTTTATTCAATCAACCAACCAACCAATCAATCAATCAATCAATCAATCAATCAATCAATCAATCAATCAATCAATCAATCAATCAATCAATCAATCAAACAGTCAATCAAACATCCCGTGTAGCAAGTAATCCAGACATTATTTTTAATTTGATGATTTGTAATCACAGATAATCAAAATTACATTAATCATAATTCCCTTATATGCTTGGAATGGTTGTATATGCGTGGACATTGTCAAATGTGTTGCCTGGCCAGTAACACATTTAAATTCGTTTGTGTAGTAGCGTCATTCGTCGATATCTATTAATCGAACAAGCAGCTATTTCAAAAAGAAATAGTGTTTCGTTTCCAGATTGCGGAAGGGTGAGAATAGTGTAACACTAAGGAGAGATGGGTTTGTGGTTTACTTTAATTTGGAGAAGGTCCTAGTGTATGTTGAATTTGCCGAATTTATGCACGAGTGAAGAATGAAAAGAAGAACTTCATATTCAGTTTAACACCTACTGTCCATTTTATGTAAAGGAGACATAAACTACGTCCTGCTGCAGTTTGGCTTTCAAGAGTTCAAGTAACACGTAAATATGTCTCTTTATAGAAATAGCATGTGTCTTTCTCTCCAAATTAAGTTAAGTGAAAGGAGCTTGTCTTTATCGTTTTTACTCATCCAGTGAAAATTAAAATGATTTTTTTTATTTCTGCAGAACACTTTTTGCTTAAAAATGGCACCTGATAGCATAACTTTGAATGTTACATGGTTGGTTGTTTACGTGTCTTTGTAAAGTGACAACAGGCATTTGATTTTGAAGAAATGGCTTCGAAACAGTGCATTTGTGCTTATCTCTTTTCTTGTCGACCAGGGTTTTGGTTTGTCTAGAATATGGTATTTATTTGATTTGAGCATGTGATCAACTCAGAGAAGTATATACCTCAAGCTTTTTGTCAAAAGGTAATAATTTAATCTACGATTTGCATTTTTGGCGATACTGTGGAGTTTCGATCATACCGCGATGGCTTTGAATAATCCAAATAATGTTTATATCAATAATTTAATCTCAGAAATCTGCTCCAGCAGTTGCAACGGTAGTTAATGTTGAGCGTTACATCAACTAAGGAGACGAATTTAGTTCGACACGGCAGTTGCACACCTTGCTATACGATACTGTCCATACAAAATTTAAACTTTGAACAGAATTTGACTGTCTTCTTTTTCGTTCTCAACTTTCCGTGCAGACTCGAATGTTTTTGCGACGCACGTGACACTGATCACGCAATTCCGGGTACATCCACGCGAGAACCCACGCAATTTTGCGTGTATTCGCGCTGTTTGTGACGTCGAAGATGCCGTGAATTTTCCTGTACAAATAGAATAGGGCAATTTCCCACATTTATACATTCCTCTGTTACATGAAGTGAAATTAACTTTGTAACTCACCTGTAAATATGCACTTCTCTTTGTAGTGCACTTAAGCTCTACCGTGCGAGCAAACGTTTTTCTTTGCGCTTGCAAACACTGGTTGGTGGAAATTTACTTCCGTTTCAGAATAATATTAAACGCTACGAGAGCTTTCTCTAGTTTTCTTACAATACATCGCTTTAATCAAACTTAAAACCATTTCAGTCGTTAGCTATTTCTGTTTGCAACGAATCTCAATATATTTCATTCATGCTGAGGAATATATTTCCGATATTTGAAGAACATGTTTTTACGAAATTAATTGCCATCGGTCAAACGTATTTACTTTGTGGTTACGACCGTTCTTGTGATTGGATAGCAGCCACCCGTGCGAGCAAACACGACAAGTCATCCCGTTTTTGTTTGCGCTTTCAAACACTGATTGGTGGAAATTTACTTCCGTTTCAGAAAATCGCTAGAATGTTTACTTAACAATTAAACGCTACGAGAGCTTTCTCTAGTTTTCTTACAATACATCGCTTTAATCAAACTTAAAACCATTGCAGTCGCCAGATATTTCTGTTTGCAACGAATCTCAATATTTTTTAATCATGCTGAGGAATATCTTTCCGATATTTGAAGAACATGTTTTTACGAAATTAATTGCCATCGGTCAAACGTATTTACTTTGTGGTTACGACCGTTCTTCTGATTGGATAGTAGCCCCCACTGTGTAAATAGTTCACATCGAAGCCAAAATAATACCGTATCGTTTCTGAGGAAACGAAACAAAAAAATAAAACACAAGTTAATAATCTTGTTTGAATCCAGGACGACAGTTGCACATGTCGAACTTCCAAGATAATTAACATAGAAGATTGAGTGCAAATCACATTTGAGGATACAATCGTTTGAACTTCTCATTTTGAAATTATCCTCAAATTAAGAAGCCTTATTTTTTAAAATGTCCTTTAAAGCTGATTTCCAGTCCGTACTGCGCAGTTTTCGGGTTTTGTTTTCAATTTTGTTTTAAATACTTTGATACGTGACACTTCCGTTACAGCGTACATGAAGTTTTTTAGTCCACCATTACGGGTCGTTTCGTTCTGAAATGCTCAATGAGCTGAACTGTCGGTTTTGGAATAGCGTCGAGGTTCTTCTACTCTAGCCTGAATTTCAGACATCCCTCTGTGCTCGACTACTCGCCAGAAGAGACGTCTGAACACATCTGGGCCTAATGCCGTACGGTGACGTCACTATCCGAAAACCGGGTAGTGAACTCAGTGCCCACGGTCAAGTAGGACATTTTTGTATTGAATTCCGTTTCTTGATGCCTCTGTAACCGTCTAAATTAATCAATTTAAGTACTCACGAGTGTGTTGTATTTGTCCGCTGCGTAACATATTATATTTTGATCGCTAGATAAAAAAAAAAAAAAAACAGTTCGGATTAAATCGGTTCCGTAAAAGAATATAGCCTGCAGTCGATTAAAATCTCATTCATTTGTCTCATTTGTCCGGACTATTGTTCGTAATTGGCATAGAAATGCTCGCGAGAGCAATTAAAAATGATACCGGCATAAAAGGCATCAATGTAGGTGAGAAAGAAATTAAAGTCTCTCTATATGCAAATGATACCACTGTTTTTGTTCGTGATCTAGATTCGGTTGACCACTTGCTAACTCTACTTGATTGATAAGTTCAAAAACCTCTCTGGCTTAGAAATTAACACCACAAAGTCTGAAGGGATGTGGCTTGGTCAATGGAAAAATAAAACCGAAACTCCCTTCGGCTTTCGCTGGCCGCGGGACCCAATAAAAGCTCTTGGTATCTTCTTTTCGTATGACACAAATAAAACTGACGAGTTAAACTTTGCAGAGAAAATCCGAAACTTAGAAAAAACGCTTAACAGTTGGAAAAGAAGAAATTTAACACTATACGGGAAAATAAACATTGTTAAAACTTTCGGACTTTCTAAATTAATCTACAACGCGTCTGTTCTTGTTATCCCAGAAAAATTTATCAAAGAAATTGAAAAATTAATTTTTAACTTTATTTGGGATGGAAAACCCGTAAAGATAAAAAAAATCAACTATTATTGGCGAGAAAAAACACGGCGGACTCAAGATGACTAATTTTGACATTATGAATAAAGCTTTAAAGGTTGCCTGGATACCACGTTTGCAAACCAGAACTGATGCATCCTGGAAGGTTATTCCTGAGATCGCGTTGGAAAATTATGGAGGACTGTCTTTTCTGACGCACTGCAACTACGATTTCAATTCTCTGCAACTTAACCGCCTCCCAAGTTTCTATTGCGAAGTTTTAAAACATTGGCAAAGTACAAAACAAGCCTTTCAAAACGACACATTTCCACACAATGAAATAATCTGGAACAACCGCAACATTAAAATCGAAGGTAAAACACCTTTTTATAGAAACTGGTTCGGAAAAAATATTCTAGGTATTGACGACCTTCTTCAAAACGACGGTAATTTCCTTTCTTTCAATCAATTCTCCGAAAAATTTCATCTTGAAACACCTTTCACTCTATATTTTGGATTGATAAATTCAATTCCGACTGATTGGAAATAAGCAATAAAAAGAACTCCTCGGCAAATGCCGGAAGAAAATAAAACAAACCAAATCTCTACCAAAAACGTCTACTCCGTTATGATAAAAAACGCTTTTTTACCTCCCACCGCTGAAGGCAAAATTTTAAGGAACGGTTTCAACCAAGCAAACATACACAGAGTTTATAAATTACCCTTCCCACTGGAAATGTAATTCCAGATAAAAAATGACATTAAGATATCAATGTTTCAATACAAGATTATTCATAACATTCTTCCAACAAAAGTTAGCCTTTTTAAAGCCAAGATATCGGATAATGATATCTGCCCTCAATGTCTCACCGACAGACATTCTTTAGGTCACATGTTTTTACACTTTATCTTTTTGGAATCTATTTCAAAATTGGTGGTCCAGTAAAACTAAAGAAAACATCACCCTATCAAACAGTATGATTTTATATGGAATTTTTGACAACAAAATGCACATGTACACCTTAAACTACACGCTTCTTATCGCAAAGTACTCCATATACTGCAAATGCTTACACGACGAAAAGTTATGCTTCAACAGTTTTCTGGCACTCTTAATGGACAAAGTTAATATACAAAGAGAAATTGCTATACAAAATAATAGTCTTACTAAGTTCAATGAAACATACGGAAATCTTTTGTAAATTTTTTTTCTTCTTTCTTTTAGAAAATTACTTTTTTTTTGTTACTGTGTGTGTGTGTGTGTTTTTTTTTTTTTTTTTTAAGTTAGCAGTTGCTTGTCGTAACTGTGCACTTATATCATTACACTAATTTAGATACTTTATGTTCTCTTCTATTAATAGAAATGCTTAAGACAATAAATATTGTTGTTACCAGTAGGTTTTATTATCTAATAACAAGAGAAAGAAAAAAAACACTGTAAAAAAAGCACTAGTAGTAATTATGTTTGAATGTACTCACTGTAATCGTCAATGCAATTTTTTTTTGCCTGTGTACAAGCTTCTTTTTTTTTTTGTAAGTAGCGTATCGATTATGTAATGTCTTGTTTTATGTAAATGCATTAAAAAAAAATTTACACCAAAAAAAAAAAAAATTCACTTGTCTCAAGTTTTCAATAGTTTACTTTTAAAACAATTTTATACCCTGTAATCCTTTATTGAAGACAGACAGGAACTTTTCCGCATGAATTAAACCAAAGTGTAGTGACGTCACCGGACGGCATTAGGCCCAGATGTGTTCAGACGTCTCTTCTGGCGAGTAGGCGAGCACAGAGGGATGTCTGAAATTCAGGCTACTTCTACTATTGTTATTGTTTTACAAGGATATCTGGTGCTAATAATGATATTGTTATTTTGCTAGTACACATTCCTTCGCGTGAGACTCACAAACATTGCAGACGAAGATTGCGCAGTACGGACTAGAAATCATCTTTAAAGGTTTCCTTAAAAAGGCCGATGGCTTCTCCTCACCCAACAGCCGCAGAATTCCGAAAATTACTTATACATAGGGCTTAACCAGATATTTTATGTATTGCCGCTGCGATTAAACAATAATATGCAGATGCTTTAAAAGAGCTACGTAACAGAAACCTCAACTTTAAAAAAAAAATAGCAATTTTTTCAGGTATTTTGCTCACAATCCATCTTTATATTCGTCATTCGAAACCATCCTTGTTTATTTTAGGGCTTTTATTACTCCATTGTTGTTTTTTCTACCTTAGATAACTGTTATTTTGAGGTTTCCATCAAACTGAAAGTAATCAGAAAAATGACTAAAAATACCGCGACATAGCTCAATTAAAAGTATCACGCTATGATCCGACGAGGCGTTGAGTTACTGTTAAGGCTCTGTTTGAAGCACTGTAAAGAGGGAGGCTAATATCAGTCAGGGTACATATAAAAGATGGACGAATGGACGGACGGACGGACAGACAGACAGACATACAGACAGATAGTTAGACATACAGAGAGACAGATGGATGGACGGACGGACGGACAGACGGATAGACGAACGTTCAGACAGACAGACAGACAGACAGACAGCCGACAGTTGGACGGACGAACGGTCGGACGGACGGACGGACATACTACAAAAAGTTGATAAATATCCAAGCATGTGCTTTCCCTCACTCATAATACTTACCAAGGGTTGTGTTACTTAGCGTCCCGTAGGAGGCACTAAAGAACCAAAGAACAACAATTTAGGCTTATTTTTTGCAATGTACATCAAATCAAACGTAGCTAGTATATTAGGATATATATGGACGAATCGGCGTGCGAACGATGTACATTGCAAATCTGGGTTGTTTTCGCCGGTCGCGACACTGATTTCCCCTTAAATTAAGCAAGACATAACAGTTTGGTATGTCTTGCATTTTGTTCGTCCTAAAATTGAATATAAGCTAGTGTACACGCGCGATTTGAAAACACCGCTTAAATCGCCGCAAAATCGTTGTAAAAATCGCTAAAAAAAT
>NC_135762.1:29113463-29209597 GCF_052425735.1 Oculina patagonica
CTGGTCCGATGTTTTTAAAATGTGAAATGGGCCTTTTTCACAAGAATTTCCCACAAATTGACTACAAAAGTGCATAATCTTTATGCATCAACTGATTCGATAGGAACAATCTGACTAACAACAGGATTTCTGATCTTGAATATACAGTAAAAAACCGCGAGAAAGAACTTATTTTTTTTTTAGGTCAGCCTAAACAGGTTCTTGCATAAATGGTAGTTAACACAAATGTAGGCTATTTAGGTTCTGGTTTTCTGAAGAAAATAAGAAAATGCTTATATATATACATGTACAGTGATGCCTTGTCCAAATTATTTTAATCAACTTTAATAAATAACAACCTTTTTCCAAATTTAAGGCTTAAGAAGTTCTTATAAAAAGGGGTCTAATTTGCAAATTTTTGCCTAATCGGGTTATTAAATGTTAGATTCTTTCTCGCGGGTTTTACTGTCTTGGTCGGGCAGGTCAGCTCTGACTAAGCTCCCTTAAATCTCTATTGAATGCGCTCTGGTCTAAGTATTGCGTTATTTTTCATTTTTTGTACTGAAATGATGTAATTACCCACCGACGCATGTTTTGGACCCTTCTTTGAGGGTGCTTTGGTCCGGTGGACATTGAGTGCAAGTCAGGCTTGACTCCTTTTGACTAATATATCCCACAGGGCAGGCCACGCAGTCTTTCAGTGCCTCATCGTACTTCATCCCACGAGGACATTTGACTAAAAATGAATAAAAAAGTAAACAATCAATCAATCTTTAAGTCAATCAATCAATTAACTAAATTAGATTAGTACTGAATAAAATACTCAATCTGATTTGCAGCTTCTTTGATCTCGTGTGGCGTGAAACTCCGAAATTCAAAATGCTCTATCATAAAGACGGCGAATGCTATCGAGCTAGAAACCTTCAACAATATATATATTTAGGACGTCTAATAGCCAGTGAAGGATAAAAGCTCAGGGGTTTTGCAATTCTGGGTTTTAGAATATTGATGACGCCACGTGAAAACCAAGAATATATATTGACAAAATGCAATATAGCTTGAGTTAATAAATTTTTTCTTTACAATTTATGGAGCTTTCGTTGAGATTAAAAACAAATACACTGGTGTAACTTGGAATGACTGGTTTCGAACTTTCTCTGGACAAAAAGAGGGTTCAAAAGGGCCACGACAGTTTAAGTTCTTAGGCTACCTCTTGCTGTGGCATATTCCTGGAAATATAATATTATTCTGTCTAAAGGTAGTTTAGAGTGCTTGGGCCACATACCGCATAGCTTGATTGGGTTGTCAAACGACACAAGGGACGGTTGGGGAATCATGTGAGTAGGGCACACTCCACTTGCGGGCAAGCTCACACTGTCTGAAGAAAGAAAGGCAAAGAATACGAAAAATTAATAACACCACTGGCATTGCCATTCGTTAAATTTACAACACAAGGAACTTAACCCAACACTACAGCGAGTCGTCCTTCAGTTTGCTCAGTGTCAGTGAGAGATGGTGCGCGCGTCCACGAGAAAAACTCATCGCGCGGACTCATTATTAGACTCTCACTGTACCTGAAGATGGTTGGTTTGGCCAGCCGAAATATAGAGCACGCAATTTAAAGATATTCAACGTTATATCAGTCCCTGCTTTTCAATTAACAATTGGTTCATGCTTTAGCGTGGACTATCCAGCTATTTTGCATGCGGGATGTTTGAAGAGGTCGAAATAATCGTAAGAGTTGCTCGCAGCGATGGCCGAGAGCAACTCTAGTTTCTTTAGTGCTCTTCAAACTTTACAAATGCGCCATGACTCTATCGATAGTGGACGGCTAAAGGCGTTAACCAATAGACCTTTTTCGCTTGAGCGGTTTGTTTTCCCATTCTCAGATCACGTGATATTCTCTAGAGAATTTTTCTTTTATCCACATAAAATTTATTCATTCATATACACGCGACTATTTGAAAAAAAAAAAACTCGCGCAAGAGAAAACAATTCTGACGAAGCGATTTGCTCGTGCTATCAGCGTGCACAATTGGATTTTGTGCACGTTCACGTATACTGAAATTGATTGCGCGTCTTGACTTGCTATGATGTAATTCCTATTTTTAATGACTCAATTGTAGTTTATACCAACCTACGCAGTCCGGTATCTCGGACGGTGTCCATATCAAGGTTGATGGATTGCAGCTGGAGCCAGTAGTGTACTTGAATAGTTGCTTTCCGTTTGCCGTATCACATAAAATCTGACAGTACTTGAAGTCTCCGAATGATTGACAACTCAGTTGTCCGTTGTCGGGGTTGTCAGGAATCACACACTGCTTGCCTGCGAACAAAACAGTCATGTTAATGTTAGCAACACTGTGTTGGTTATCGCATAAGTTATATTTCATCGTTTTTCTTTTTTTCATTTAAGTCCACTGAAACAGATTTTAACCAACACCAGCATAAGGTCATTTGTTATTGACGGTATGACTTTTACGAAACAGACCGCAAAAGTTAAAAAAATCTCCCGTTATAAGCACAAGCTGCATGTATCTACGTGAAATGGGTTTGGAAACAAAAACAAAAGAAAACAAACAAACAAACGACCAACAAACCAATCAACGGCCGACCGACCGACCAACTGGCTTGCTGGCTGGCTGGCCGACCTAAACAGCGAACAAACAAAAAAAAACAAAATAAAATGGGAATCAAAAGTGGCGCACCCACGCCACTATGCCCGAAGAAAAATCCTCGGAGCCAGAGCGAGAACCATCAAAAGGCTCAACACACATTATAAGCTCCGGATCTGGAATTCGAACCCAGGCCGTCAGTGTAGGGTTCTTGCCTCTGAGGCACTCTCCAAAGAAACAAACAAAAAACAACAACAACACAAAAAATAAACCTCAGCGTAAGCCACTCACGTTTTAGATTAACTACAAAAGAGCAGCTCGCTGAATTGCCCGAATCGTCATATGCGTCATATTTCACGGAAGTAGAACCCAGTGGAAACGTATCTCCAGATTTCTTTGTAGATGTTACTCTCTCAACTTTGATGTTGTCTGAAAACTCCGGTTCTTTCCAAGTTATTGCTGCCTCGATTGATGTTATCGCTTCATATATGTTTCCAGGACAAAAGACAATGGTTGGAGCTTGTTTATCTTGAAAACGAAAATAACAGTGAGGTAAGTAATTATTTAACTTTAAAGAAAGCTATTGAACAAAGATGGTTTGGCTTTTTGGTTTTCTTGCCTTCTTGATCCTATCTAGAGAAGAAAAAACGGACAGTTTGGCAGATTCGTTGGTATATTTGCATTTTCTAACTGTCTTTATTTTTTTGTTGCTTTTCAAGGTAATTAACCCAATTTTGTTTTCAATCTGCCAAACGCATGGCTCAAACCGTTTGACATGGTAAAAGCGGTTCCATTATCTATGTCTGTTTACGCGCTATGCACCTACCTTGCACGGTGACATCTGCAGTGCAGTTTGCTGTAACACCAATCTCGTTGCTGGCAACATATGTAAGCACCGTTACACCGTATGGGAATACCAGCTGACTGCGGTACTTTTCTGGGTAGAGTTGTATGTTTTGCACATTGGACTGTGGGTCTTCAAGCAGCCCTGTGATGTCGTAATCTTTCATGTTTGGCGCAAGGGTAACCAAAACATCCGAAGGACAAGTGATCCACGGTTTCGGGTATTCTAGATAAGGAAGAGCCGAACTTGTTAGCGTATACCGTCAAAACATCAGGTTGTAAGAGGTTCCCAGCAGATAAGACCTTACAGCCTTAGTCTTGTGTCTTATGTCACAGTAACATAATTAATATTAAGGATACAACTTAACATAACTTAAATCGAAGATTGAAGATTCCAATTTGTTGTGTTCCATTGGAAATCTGTGAATATGATTATTGTCCCCAATTGTTTTCTATTCGCCGATAGAACAGAATCGCGCGAGTGATGCAATTATTATTAAATTGTAGCTTCAAAGTACGTTACGTTGTACGTTTAAGACTGCCATCCTTTAGAATTTCTGCTAACAAAATAGATTACTTCATTTCGTTTCCTAAGATCGATACTCAAATCGGCTGCGCCCTGTTGACAAAACATGAATATTTGATCTGTAAAAGCATTTTCTCATTTGTAGAGGCAAAACTTAAAGACGTCCTGCCTTCTGTAAAAGCACTTTTGCAAAAGCAAAATTAGAAGAGTCACTGCCATCATTTCCTTTAAACAACAGTCAACAAACACGTCTTATTACCTTTGTCACAAGTTGGTATGGCTTGCACGTCCCATTGGCCATCTGCTTGACACTTTCTACTAGACTGACCATTTAGTGTGTAGCCAGAATCACATCTATAGTGGCAAGTCTCGTCGAAAAAGTTTCCGGATATTGAACAGAACGCAGGAAATAAACCCCCGTTTGATATTGGTGGCAAAGCCGGGCAGCTCATGCCTGAAAGCATTCAAAGTAGCATGTCTTAAGATTTATCCATGATCAGTATCCGAGTGAAATTAAAGAGGCTTTAGCTAGGTCGAGGTATTTTAGGTAATTTTATTCATTTTCGTTAATAAAGTGCTCAAAAAATATTAAATTGGCAGAGCGAAATTATTTTATTGGCAAACAAACAGTGACGATTTTTGAGCATTGTTAATGACACTTCATACAAATTGAGATAAACTTGAAAAACGTCGGGCCGACGCTTTTCAAGTCTATTTTAACGCAATTGTTTCCCATTCATTCCTTTTTTTTTTTTTGGCCTTTCTTTTGAGTTTTAAGCCGTATGTTATTGCGATGTTTCAGTTAATTCTATGACCAGTTGGTCAGTGTCGAAAGAGAAACAGTTTAAAGATGCCATACCCAAGCAGTATATTTCAGTTACTTACGCTGGCAAGATATTAATGCAACATCCCAACCGCCTGTAGCCAAGCATGTTAAGGTATCAGTTTGAGGATCTGGAAGTTTGTATCCTGCTTGACAGCTAAACGTGCAAGTGTCATTCACTTTCCTGCCATCAACTACCAAACATTCCCTTGGACTCACCGTTGTTCCTTGAGCTTCCACGAGTGGAGGGCAAGCAATAACTGGAAAATAATAGATGCATTTATACCATGCCACAGAAAATACAGCCAATCAGAGCACAAAAAGCCGTTGTATTTTCCACGGTATTCATCTTTACCTCCCCATCGTGTACTGCGATCCGCTTTTGTAGCGAAATTAACTTAGCGTATTTTATATGGCACAGTATAAATTAGTTACGCAACACTTTCTCCTGGTATACCATGAAATATCCCACTTTTCACTTGTATTTTTTTTTCGTACACACACTCACCTAATAGCTCGTCCATATACCGCGAAAATACAAGTGATTCGTGGGACATCTATACCACTACAGAGCGTTGCATAACTAGTATAATTATATAATACAAATATTTGTAGTTGGCGTTCTTTTGTCATTTTCATTAAATTGGCCAGATTTAAGACTTCCCCCGCAACCACCAAAAAAATGATTAGACCGTTGAAAAGTTCCTATAAAAACATAATTTCTCTTCTTCAACTCTCTACTTAATGAACTATTGTAGTGTTTGTAGTAAAGTTGGATGTTAAATCTTACTATTTATTAATTTAGTCTGAGACAGTCAAGCAGTCAGTCTGTGTCAACCAGTCACACAGTATAATTAGTCAGAAAGTCAGTCAGTCTAAGACAAAGACGGTTATATAGCTCGACCAGTCACTGAGCAGTCTGACAGACAGTCTGAGTCAGTAATTTAGTCAAATATCAGTCAGGCAGCCAGTCAGTCAATCACGATTAGTTATGATCAGTCAGTTAACAGTCAGTCAGAACGGCTACATAACTTAATAAATGGAGTGAGTTACTTAATTCAATAAGTAAACGGCGCTTACGTTCACAATTGTAGTTATCGCCTTGTATATGTTTGTAACCCGACTGACAGGTGCATTCGTACCCTCCCTGAAAATTTCGGCAGCTGGTGGACGTTGCGTTACATTGGTCCGAACTACGAGAGCATTCGTCAATATCTAAAAATTAAAAAATATATATTGCGTTAGAAATTGTTGCGCTTATATGTGAAAAGAACGTGCCACAGTCATCCAATGAACAACGCAAGTCCCATGAATACACGTGAATAGGCCAGACCACAACACTAGAAACTCCGTGGCCTTCTCTCTGATATAAGTGGGTGAGTTCTTTAAAGTCATTGCCCCGAAAAAGAACTGAACATAGTTTTTGAACCAAGTTTTGCCTACTTGTTGACTACCTCAAGGTAACTTAAATTTTAAAATAAAACGTGGGGTCCCCAAATTGGTTTAGGAGTACGAAGACCTTGTATATACCATATAATTCCTTATAAATTGCCTTGCGAGAACTGGAAAAGTTCACGTATTCAGTGGTAATTTATTTTTTTAAACACATGAATTGAACTGTTTTCATTTTACAGATAAAACTTGATCGCTACACTCAAAATATGCGAAAAAATTGAAAGGTCACCATACTTGTTTAGGAGAAAAATACGATTTATTTTGCTCGCGGACTTAGCCTCAAAGAAAAAAGCCGCGCGCTAATTACGCGTAAAATTCTGCGCAGTAAGGACATGAAGGATGCACAATGCAATGTAATGCAGGGCAATGACCTTAACGTCCTCTGCTGACCATATACAATAAGGTAAGGTCAAACTATATTTATGCAGGGTGGCCCATTCAGCACAGTGGCTGGTCTCCAGAGGGGCCCTGCTAAATACAATTTCTAAAAATATAAAATACCTAATTGTTTAAAATAGTTATAAAAATAGAGTTAAAAGCTAATGTTTAGTAATTGAAATAGTTATATAAAAGGAGTTTAAAAACTAAAACGAATTACAAGCATGAACTGGTATATAAAAAAAGATAAATATCATAAATTAGGTGCTATGAATAAAGTGGGCTTTGACAAGATTTTTAAAAGAGGAGAGTGATACAGCTTGTTGGAATTTTAAAGGTAGTGGGTTAAAAAGGGCTGTGCCAGAAAATCTAAAAGTACGCTTGCCAAGGCTAAGCTTGGGTTTAGGTAGATGACGATGCATGAGACGCGACCTACGCTTTATCGTCCATATCCGAGAAGACTAGAACATTTAACCAGTTGCAGATGTCAGTGCAAAGGCAGCACGTTCTCCTCAATTGTTTTAAGACCATGAGTGTTGGTCCGGTCTGGGAGTCGAACCCGAGACCTCCCACACGACAGTCCGGCGTTCTACCAAGTTATATGGCTATGACTCTCTATCAATTGACTTTCTCTTGTTTAGAGTTTATCGTTTTCAATTATAACCATTGTTTTCTTACCTCTACATTTGAGTTTGTCATATAACTCGAAACCAGCAGCACAAGAACAGTAGTAGCTTCCATTGGTATTGTGGCAGTTCGTCTCACATCCACCGTTTGCCAAATGACATTCATTCGTATCTAAGAAATTTAACACCCTCATTAAAAGGATCAAAGGGAATTGCTCATCCAATAAATAACGGCCCTTTTTCAAAAGAAAATGGCCAAGTTGTATAAAAGCTGCCATACTAGAGAGCAAGCGTAGCTTTCCATTCAGCATGACCAGTTTGTACCCTGTGACCTACACATACCATTTTGCACCAGACATCAAAATATTACTCACTTAGCCACCCGCTTGTTGCTCTGTATTGTCTTAAACGGCAAAAAATGAACCGTCGACGTTCTGATTTATTTCAGTGAATGCATTCGAATTCAACCCCCACTGTACAATGTTTTAGAATAAAAGATCCCGACCTCGCACCAAGAGTATCACATAACCATAAAACAAGTCCTCATGGAATTTAAAGATTTCACTTATATATGTTTCCTTCTCGCTCGCGGCTGGGGGTAACCTTTGCTTCGCAAAAAAAAAAAATTCTTGTTGCAACAATGCATTTATGTGACATTTGAAACGTTTAATAAATCATCAGTATGGCACAATCCTCGCACCATTTTGAAGTTTTCGTGTAAAATATTCTAGGAATTACGAGGCTGCACTTACTGTCAATCCAAATAACCTTTGAACAACAAAAACAGCATGGAAATTATTCTACAAGATGTTAAAAAACCGCAATCAATGGTTTTAAGACTTTTCTTCTAAGTAAAACTTTCAAACTTAGCCCGACTACTTCAAGTTTTAGGGCACTTCTTTTCTACCAGTCTGTACCCAAACCACGTTTAAACATTTTTTTAGGACTTATAAAGTACTTTTTAGCAAGGCCAGGCCACTATGAGTGGATTTACAATTCATACCAACACCTTAGTGGGATTTTCAAACCGCACATGGTCCTTACCCTGGCAATTCTTTTTCGTCTCGTCCAGTTCGAATCCGTGAGGGCATGTACACAAGTAACGTCCCTGCAGATTTTGACAGCCATAACTGCACCCGCCATTGTTTACAGCACATTCATCGATATCTACCCGTTAAATACCAAAAAATAATAACCAAAATATGTAACAAGTGTCTTTACTTTCAGATTTTTACGCTGGGTAATTGCATTTGTCATAGGTCCACATTAGTCGCTGGCTGTAATAATTTAGCCTGCGTTTCAAGTAAAGTATGTATGCATGTACATAAGTTCAAACAGTCATACTTACATTACTGTTTCTTGATTTGTTAGCGAGATTGTAATGCCCAAATGTCCACTAACAGAACTGAACTTATTAAAAAAAATTTGCACTAGCAGCTAGTGCATTTAATGATTTTTGGGGAGGAGGAGGACGACGAGGAGGAGAATTGAGGAGGAGGAAGGGGATATCTTCCGATAGTGGATTATACGTAGAGGACCAAAAAATTACCTATATTTAGGGTAGGGATTTCACAAAGTGGAGTATACAGCAGCGTAGGGAAAATGTAATTTAATTATTTAAAGGGACCTTTCGAAATATTTAAGCAGACCAACCGAACGGTAGATCGATTTAAGTATTTAAGGGGTTATTCAAGTGAAAAAAAAAATAACAAAAAAGATGCTGTATCCTATCTGAAGGTATGCCAAACGGGTACCATTTACCATTTCATCGTTGAAGTTCTTGTCATTTTTTTTTGTCGAAAGCTGAAGAACGGTATGTTAAATGGTAAAGATTAAGACGGAATCCACTAGGAAGTCGAGTAATATTTATTAAAGTTGGACAAAAATCAATTTCCAGAATAATTTAAATCCCATTGCGTTATTTCCTACCCTTAATAAAAGGTAAAGATGTAAGCAATTATCCGTGATAACACCAACAACAATTTCTTATCAGAGTCTGAGAAAATGAATTTCAAAGTTCACAAGGTATAGGAAAAATCTCACGTGTAGGCATTTTGTAAATTCGTCTTAAGCGATTCAGTGGAATTCAGCGGAACTTCAAAATCTGTTTTCGATGTGTGGTGTTGTTAGAAAAGATTTCTTTTGATAAGATATTTGAAGCAGTAACAAAAAAGTTTGCAATAAGGTGGAAATAATTCTGGTACAACAATTTCTTATCCGAGTCTGAGAAAATGATATTTAAAGTTCACAAGCTATGGGCAAAAGCTTACATCTTAAGAAAGTCTAGGCATAGAGCTTTAAGAGGAAATACGCCAGGACTTCGAGTAGTTATTGGACAAAATTATGTACCAAAACTATTTACACCTGATTACCAGCTTTTTTGTTACTGCTTCAAATATCTTATCGAAAGAAATCTTTTCTAACAACACCACACATCGAAAACACATTTTGAAGTTCCGCTGAATTCCACTGAATCGCTTAAAGTCCTTCGACGCGCGGTTTAGGTATGTCACGTACGAAGGACTTTTCCAACTTGCAGCGCGCCAATTTTACCGACCCAAAAACGGGTCGGTGAATAAATTATAACCGCGGCCAATCAGAGTCGAGATCTCAAAGAAAGTGTTATTCAAATGTAAATCGATGCTTCTCGACGCATCATTTCTTGTCACGTCGAGGTCACATCATGCTGAACAGCGAAGGAAGCGTTGAAAAATTGCTCAACAGGTCAGGGGAAACGATTATTTAACAGAATATCAACAGGCCATAGAAGCGTATCTCTGCGGAAAAATGTTTTCGTTTCTGCGCCCACGGAAGCGGGCGATTAAAAGTGTTTGCAATCTATGTTTAGGAAGCGATTTATTTAATGTTCAGCTATCGCTTCATGACCAGCCTTCTACGAATCTCTCACAACGTTTACTTTTTTCTGCTTTCTTCACGATCGTTTCGTTTATGTCGGCCCAGTTTCTACAAATAATATTTGTAGTCAGTTCAGGTTCTGAGAATTGCCGTCCGGCGAGGATTTCCAGGTCTAAGCAAGCCTTGTTTTTTTCCCACCTGGACCGATCAATCTTCGTCTGTAATCGTTTTTTACGACTTCCTGAGCGCAAAGAATACAAATTTGCTCGAGTTGAACCCGCGCTACTTTCCGCCATCACAAACAAGAATTCTTGAAGCTTGACTCCTGCTAGAAAAGTCACGCGCTCGCAGAAACACCGCCTCCTGATAATTGATACCTCTTGCTTTTGGCGGGAAACTTGATTCAAAATCCTTCAAGCGGGACAAGTCGCCCTCTCGCGACTTCGTCACTCGCGGTCGTCGCTTCGCGACGCTTCTCGGCTCGCTTCGCTCGCCAATAGAGGGCGACTTGGTGCAAGTCTACTCTATGCCAAGCCTCCCTTAAAAATAAAAAAAAAAATTCTCCAAGAACCCCCTCCCCCCCCCCCAAAAAAAAAAACCGAAGAGAGGAGCGGAGGGGTAAAATCTTACCAAGGCAGGTGTGATTGTCCTGTGAAAGCTTGTACCCAATGTTACATTCACAATGATAACTTCCATAACTATTTTTACAAATCTGATTGCAGCCTCCACGGTTAGTCTGGCATTCGTCGACGTCTGCAATAAAACAATACACCATGACCGCATTATTATGTAACTGTTCTGTAAATTTTGTTTACTTTACAAATGCTACTTTGCTTTGCGTAAAATCTGCTTTCCCTTTCTTCTACAATCGTTTGCTTTACATTTCGTTTTTGTTTCATTTGTGTTTTTAACTTCCTTTTTTGTACTTTTTGAATTCTGATATCGTGAATATTTTTTGTACATCTTCAATAGAGTATTTGTTATACAGCACTGATGTTGTTGCAACAATGTTCAAGTTTCAAAGAAAGAAACAATCCACGTACGAATTTTTCAGATACTAATCTGAAGAATCAGCCAACGATACCTTCATTATCGCCTTAAATGGATGATTAACAATAGCGACCCTTTTCTTAACGTCACAAAGACGGTCAAGGAAAGTAATAAACTGCACTATCTAGCAAACAAGTTCTCGCGAGCAAGGTCCCAAAAGAAAAGTTTCAAACTTGACATAATTATCAGAAAGGAACATTCGTATTTTTAATATTTCAGGCGGAGTTTTTATTCTTCTTTAGTTTCACCTCTTCTTGGTTAAAATGACTTACCATTGCATTTATGTTTGTCGGCGCCAAGACTGAATCCATTGCGGCACTTGCACTCGTAACTTCCTGGAGAATTTTCACAAATCTGGTCGCAATTTCCATTATTGGTGTCACACTCATTGATGTCTGTTGTTAGAATTTTTGAGAAAGAAAACGTCAGCTCAGATACTGTATAGTCAAAAGAGTGGACGAATGGCTTTAAAGCCCGGCAAACTTCATAGGAGCAAGTGAAGATTCAAAGATCTATGTTGGAAGGTTAATGATTGTTTTTTGGTCAATCGATCAATCAATCAATCAATCTATCTATCAATCAATCAATATATCTATCAATCAGACAAAAGTAAATATATATTGCTGTTTTTTGTGCACGGCCACAAAAACACAGAACAAAGAACTTCGAATAGCTTCGTAGGAACTCTTCTTCAGTTGACTATGACTTAGACAACAAAACAAAAAAAAATACGACAATAAATCAAGGACGTGTTAGCTGCACAGCTGAATGATAGTATTTCTAGTTTGTTTGATGAATATGTCTAAAGAAGAATAATTTTTTTATCCTCGTCGTACTGAAAATGGTATATATCAAAATTAAAAAAAACTACAACAACAAACAAACACACTTTAAATTTCAATACGACCAAAATAACATGCCAGATGTATTTGTTCGTCGAAGAAACGATGAAGAAAGGAATAAGGAATGAGTAAATTAAACGTATTATTTAAGAATAACGTTCTCCTCATATACACGAAAAAATAAAAATGCTTATGTCTGTTTTGTTTGTTTACGCTTTTGTATTTGTTAATTACGGTACCCATGGGATCGAAATTAAAAAAAGAAAAATAGATAAAATAGCAACAAGGATGATCGTAAATGGAGGGTACCTGAATACCGAGTCATGACTTGAGCCAGGATTCGAGCCAGGACTTAAGCTGGGGCTCGAGCCAGGATTTACGTTAAGGATTCGGGCCAGGATTCGAGCTCAGGATTCAAGCCATGATTCGAGCTATAAGGATTCGAGCTAGGACTCAAACAGCGCTTTGATTATCCTCAATGATTTCGGTTTGCTTGCAGTTAGCTTTCACTCCGGTTGTCTTGCCCTAAGCTCTCACTCTGGTTTGCTGGCGGTTAGCTTTTACTACGGTTTGCTTACGGTTAGCTTTCACTCTGGTTTGCTTGCGGTTAGATTTTACTTCGGTTTGCAATTGCTTGCGATTAGTTTTACTCCAGTTTTCGGTTAACCGTTACTTCGATTTGCTTGTGATAAGCATTCATTTGTTGGTTGGGACAATACTATATAGCGTAAAAATTAAATGAATAATATAGCTACAAGGGCTTTTACAGTTTCACACTGTTCAGACTTGAGTTCTGTGCTCCAGTCCTTGTTTGAGTACTGGCTCGAGTCCTTGCTCGAGTCCTTGCATTGACTTCCGTTTATCTCTGGTAAAAGTTGGTATAAATAAGAGAAAGGTAAATAAATAATAACTAATATAATCACCTGCACAGTTTTTCTTGTCAGCCAATAGTTTGTATCCTTGATCACATTGACATTCGACCCATTTCGTGCACAGGAAATCGATGTGGCAATTGAAGTAACATTTTCCAAACAAACAATACCTGGAGTGTTGAATACATGTCTGAGAACATCCGCCGTTGTTGTCGCTGCACAGTTCAGGGTTCTTTGCTATAAGTATATTACGAAAAATGAAAAAAAAAAAAAAAAAACCAAGATCGCAGCTTACTATTTTTAGACCCCAAAACGTGGCACACGCTTCCAGTGTGAGAATAAAAGCATTCGAGTTAGTCTATTTGGCTTTAGTAGATTAACTCACTATTCAAAATTTAGAATTATATAATTACATGAAAAGCACATTTTTCTAGGTCTGTTGTCAAACTATATCAATTTAGACTGGGCTGCAGGATTTCCTGCGTGTGAATTCGTGGAACACCTCTGTGCAGATCATTGTCAGAATTTACAAACCTAACGTTGCAAACTTTCAGCTTAGAACTGTACAGGCTGATGTATTAAAGAAGTCGGTCATTCCTGATGTTTGCTATGGAAGAGTAAGCTGGTATTCAAACCTAAACTCTAGCTACGTTTCACCTCAACAAAATATATTGTTTTCAAGAGTAATCTCAACTGAAAAATTTGACTCTCTTTTTGCTAGATTCGCCTTCAGAAAAAAAGGAATACAGCATCGAAGGTAATGTTCTCAACTGAATTACCAACTAATTCATTTTCAAAAAAGAACGCGTAACATTCCTTGATAATTCTTGTTTGGGTTAAGGATCGAATGAGCCCTTCCCAGGGGTTTTAGGGAACAATGGAACATGACCATACAATAATTGAGAACAAGGAAACAAAAGGAAAATATAGCTGGGAACACGGGAACAAAAGCTGTGCACGTGTTTCTGAAATTTGGGAAACAGGGATCACAAAAATCGACAAAATACTTCCCGAGAACATTAGGGAATTTTTTTGGTCACAAGAGAACATGGAACCAACCCCGGGAGGGGCTCAGAAATTAAAACCTAATTGGGCGCAGCATAGTTAAAGAATGCAATTATCAATACCTTTCGATAGCACATGACTATCAAAGTTGTTATTTCTCGTTTGGTCGTGCCAAGAGAATGATTGTTTTTCCACTAAGTCCATGGCTTGTAGCAACTTTACGAATGGCTACATACTTATAATTATAAACTTTTTGTATATGGAATATTGCCTTACATTTGCATCCAGAAATTTCAATCCTCATGCAAGGGAATTGAACAAAGTCCAGTGGCACTATACGCATGTATTGTGTCCTGATTTGCAGCGTTACGTTGTCTGATGAAATCTTAAAAAAGTATAAACAAGAAAAAATAATTATAAAAATATACAACACAAAGCCATTTTTGTATTCTAGAAGTAAAGTGGTGTAAAGGTAGCTAATGACAGAAGTTATTAAAAATTCAAGCATTTCACGTATGAATTAGTTATCATTTACTTTTTTTAAAAGCGATTTCTAGGTTATTATTTAAAAAAATCAGTGCAATTTCCAGCATTCAGTAAATTCTGCAGTCCTCAAAAACCGGTCTCAGCGGGTAGTTAAATTTTTGGCCAGTTCTCAGCTATTAGTTAGAAACACTCAAAACCCTCGTCTAAACATTTCCTTCTGCTAGCGGTTTTTCTTAAGATGCAGTTAAATTAGATTGATACACTAACTAAGGTTGATTCATTATCTCATTCATTTGGCTTTTTCTTCGTTCGGCGTTCGGTTGTTTCTCGTTCGTTCGTTCGTTCGTTCGCCAGTCCATTTAATTAATTTGTTTGTCTCCACAGATGTGGGTGTTTTTCTTCATTTTTGCCAAAAAAGAACATCTTTCTCCTTGTCATTAAAATCGCTATTATTTTTATTTTGTAAAGTTACACAAATCTTACCGCCTCAAAATCTTCGTATGTAACACCATCAGCACTGACTTGAATCAGGTACTTAGTGACACTCCTGGCAGTTTGATTGACGGCAGGGTTTGCCTCACCAGCGGTGACAATATGTTTGACCACTTTCTTTTCACCAAAATCAAACTGGAATGTAATTCAGTTACTGGGATAAATTTTGACTTTGACATTTATTTTCCTCAACTGAACTGTTAAAACTATAGTATGGACCAATAATTAATGATTTAACGAATATCATTACGACAGCATAGTGGAATCGCAAACAAAATTCAAGCTAAAAAATTTCATCAAGCACATTAACCGCGACAGTAACTACGTAACTAAGCTAACTTACGGCTGATTAAGTACAACATTGTGTTGTTTTCAACAAACCTACAAACCAAATATCTAAATTGCAGTTATATAACAAAGTAATAATTTGGATAAAGTATTATTCTTTTAAAAAATTTTTTAAGAACGACAAGAACGGCATAAACAACCCGCTGACCTGTAAGTACTCATTGTCGGTAAAGTTTTTCTGTGGACACCAGGCCGACGATGAAGACATAGCGGCATGCACAGCAGAGTACATTGGTGAAAGTTGCGAGGATGCTGTCACTGTGCTCTTGGCAAAAAATTGCGACGTGCCATCTACAGTTAAGGAAAAAAGTTTGTTTTTAAATTTTACAAATTCAAACCATACAAGCAGAGTATAAATTTTAAGACGTAACACCTAGCCTCCATTTTGTATAGAGGAATATCGAAGGTTTCTACTCAAATTAAGCTTTCAGCTCTAACTATCGCGGGAAATCCTAATGTTTTAATTTAAAATTAGTATTCATAAAGTGGGGAGCATCCGTTTGCTAAGGAAAAATTCCAAATGTTTTCGGTTGAAACGGTTGATAGTTTTTGATCGTGCTTTGGCAGGATGAACCCATTTCAGTTGTAGGAGTTGGTTAAGTACTATCGTGTTTTTATTTCCACCATTATTGACATTTTCAGCATTATTCAGCAGTTTTGACCTAGTACAGCTGAGTCGTTAGGGGGAGTGTTCTTTTTGGAGAGTTCCGAGTAAACTCCTTTTTACCGAATTTGATCCGCCTGTTGAAATATCTGACCAGCCATCATAACCAGACAAACCCCAAATAAAAAGCCGAATACCAGAAGAATAAGACTACAGCCAATAAATAGACAAAATTTTCGTGACAACTCATTTACGTGATTTTGGAAGAGTGATCTTTGGCGACGCTTTCGTGAATTTGTTTAACATTTTCCTTCCTTTAAAAATTTTCCTACGTATCAAAATCGCGAATATCGCAAAAAATGATAATTTGATTTCTCGAACTTTCCGATATCTTGAACTAAAAATCTTTTGCTTGGGTATTTCAATTTTACCCCCCGATTTCTCGATCTCCTCAACTTCTCGAAATTTTCTTTTTCAAATGTAATCGTATTCACTCTCGGCTGTCCTTGCTTTTTCAGGAAATGAAAAGCAACAATTTCGTTGCGTTCTTAACGAAACGTTTCACTCTCATTCTTAAATCTAATATCATAGCTTATTTACACAAGTATGAATAAAAAAATCTGAATTGTTCGTTGAATTAAAACTGTTATTTAAAACTGATTGGTATTACATGAAGCTACGAAAAACTTGCAGTCTGGTCAAAGAAATCGTTGTTTTCCCTTTGATATCCATAAAACTTATACACTGGAAAACTGTCATGCCTAGTCGCCGGTCATTTTTTTACGAATTGAGGCGTGTAACGTCGAAAACAATTGAAACATATAACTTATCATGGACTTACCTATTCTGCCAAAATTTCCAGTAAGAACAACCAGTGCCAAAGAGAAAATGAACGATACTTTCATTTTATCAGTTGTTCGTTGAAAATTTTGAATTTATCTTTTCCAAGAAGCAAGAAAATTTACAAGAGATAAAATTGAGGTGCGCCTTAGAAAACGCAACATGCATTCGTTAACCGTAATCAAAATTCGTAGAAAAGAAAAATCTTATAATTCAAAAAAGACAGGTGTTTAAACAAATGATGCCAAACATGGTAATAATCAGTGACAATCTTAAATATTTCAGCACAGTCAACCTTTTGGTCACGTTCAAAATTAAAAGAAAAGAAGCACAAATGTAAGTCAATCCATCCTTTTAAGATATAGCAACATTGGCGTCGCACATTGAAATTATTTTCGTTTGTTGTAAATTTACAACTAGCAGAGAAGTCCGCAAATGGACTAATAAAGGTATTTAAAAATTATAAATTTAACGTTTATTGTTACTGCAGCTGATTTTACAACCAAATCAATCTTGCGAAATCACATGCACGAAAACAATCCACAGGCGTAACTAGCGCCTCTGTCAATGCGTATCATTTGTAAGGTTTTAAGTTGTCGCTACAAATGGAAACTTTCGATTCTTTTTACTTTTAAATAATCCTTCATATCTCTCTTATCGAATTATTCTACATCGCTTTTTTATTACCTTCACTAGAGAGCCTAGGCTTAGCTTACTTAGCTGTCGAAATATTACCAAATAGATAACAGAGAACCAATCATTTTCTATGTTTACAAATCAAATTTAGCAGTACAATATTCCGTAATCAAAGCCCATACATTTCTCATCATCCCCACCTGTTGTTCTCAACAAAAATCACATCTCATTGGGTTCATTAGAAACTTTTCAAATCATTTTTTTTAGTAAACTTATTCTAGTGATAATTGCAGTCACCAAAAAAATAATTTATAACATGTTTTCTGCCGAAGAAGTGTCTGGAGGTAAAATAACGGTTTTACCCCTACCGATTTGTATGTTTTTAATTTTTAACGTGAGCCAGTTAATAGTGAAAGAGTATGTTACATGTAAGAAAGATTTGCAGCACTTAAAAATCAAATGGATATTTAAGTTTTGACGTAAGTAAGCAAATTGTGTACCAAATAAACATCATCAGAAACCTCCATTTTTAAAACGAATTAAGTCGCTCGCAAAATTAGCCCTCAAGGATCCAACCTCGAAGTATTGATCATCCGAAGTATTGAAATGCCTAAATGGACAATGCCCAGAGTATTTAAGGAACAGACTTGTAAGTGTCAATGACATGTCCACCAGAACCTCGCGCTATGGTGATATTACTTTACGCTGTCCTCGGTATAACCGTGAAACGGAAGGTGGAAGAACTTTTCTTGTTTCAGCCACTAAATGTTGGAACTCTTTGCCTATATATATTAGAACTAGCACTAGCATTAAGGCCTTAAAACATAATTATAGTAATTTTATTAAGGAAGGTTATGCCGACTTAGATAGCTTTCCCATGTCATAATTTTTAAATTTTTATACTGTCACACCCAAATTACTGTTTGTATTTTTATCTAGTTTTTATCTATTTTATCTGTTTTCATTTTTTATTGATAATATATTTGTAGTAGTATTAACTTTTATTCTAGGGGAGGGCCACAGGTTTTTCAGTTTTTAACTGTAATGTGTAACCCTCACTAAATAAAGTTGTTATTATTATTATTATTATTATTATTATCCTTGCAGAATCCTGTTTATATTTTCGTTTTGGCGTAGGTTCTTTATTATTATCAGCCATGTGGACATGGACTTAATTTTCGTAATGAATTTAAATGATTGTCATTCTTAAGAGTTAATTAATATAATTAATAATAAATATAGAAACTCAGCAGTGTTCTATTGAAACTTCCCGAGGCTGTTTGGTTCTTCCACTCTTTTGTATTCGCCGTTAAAACGCGATCGTGCATAGGCTTTTCATTAAAGGGTTAATTTTTCTTGATCTTTTGGTTTAAAACAACAAAAAATTGTAGTTTTTGGACAACAATTCCTTAGAGTTTCTACTAAAACAATAAGACTACTCGCCCTCACTACTCACTCTCGTTTTCTATGAGCGATAGTCAATTCGGCTCATCGAAAACACAGGCTCGTAGTCTAATTGTTTATTTGACAGTTTTGTACAGGAATCGCATTGTGGACAATTACGTTAGTTTCTGTAATGAATATAAATGATAATCCTTCTGAAGAGTTTATTAATAAATATATGGTGTTAGACATTTGGATGTGCAGTAACCACAGTGTATGTATTCACAAGTTCAAAATTCTGATAACGAGTGAAAATGTTCAGCTGTATTTCACACTTAAATTGGCTCAAACTAGAGTTGTAATCCAATTGTTTTCTTTCCCGAAAACAGAGACAAACAAACGTATACAAAACGAGAAAAACTACTTTGTTGAATGGCAATAGCATCCAGGACAGTGATTTTTTCACGCTCAAATTGCAGGCGCTTATATAACAGTGATCATTTCCGATCCTGGAGACCCTCTTTCTCGCAAGAAGCGCGCGAAAGCCTTGTTTAATGTTTCGCCAGCATTCTCGTCCCAGAGCCAGCGCGCTTCCGCTGAGTGAAATGCTCGACGCTCTGAGCAAAACCAGGAACGCGAACCAGAACAAATCTGGTTCCAGTTTGTAACTGTGCGTGTATGTGAAACTCAATATTCCTTATGCTTTAAAAATATTTGTGGAGAAAGCAACCGCTGTGAATAACTTTTGGTCTCACCTTCTGCTTTAGCCCAGTAATTCCGATACTTGGTGCTGATAAAAATGAACGTGGCCTGTGGACACAGAATTTTTACCCCTCCGTATGTCTGGAGATGTAATTTTTAAAGCGCATGCTAGACAGCACACACACACACACACTAACACCGATATTGCATTTGCTAAAGATGACGGTAAATCGTCAGCAAAAAAAGCGAAAAACTTTTTCGACTGTTCGTACTTTTAATAAAAAAATTTAACATGAACAACGTTTTTGCAACCGTCACTACTTACAAGTAACAGAACGTACATTTTCGATTCCACAGTGTCACTGTGTTACCGTTTTTATGTTTTCTAGCACTGGTTCTGACACCCGCTTCCCCAAAGCTTTTCTCTCCGTTAATTATAGAAGAGGGCGTGGAACGGAGCCTGCTTTAAGTTTTAATGATGATTGAAAGCTCAACCAAATCGGTGACTGATCGTGCGTAAGAAAATTTCGAAAACGACCCAAAACATTTAAAAACCTGTAATTGTTCGTTACAAAAGGACAAGAATTATTTTTCATGCTAATATGAAATTTAGAATACATCTACAATTTTCCTATTCTCTTCCCAAATGTTAATGTTTATCAATGCTTTTTTTTCGGTACTCCCACGGGAGCAATTTCCACAGCCAATTTCGTAACTTCCATGGAAAATATACACACATCGCCTAAGCAACAAAGCCTAAGTACACATTAATCCGGAAAAATTGAAATGATTAAAATTAATTTTAAATACACCGTATAAAATACTTTCCGGATAAATTTAAAAAAGCATATATTCTGGTCAGAAACAGATAAAACACTTTTTCAAATACCCATTTAAAAGAGCGTTTGCTACAAGTTCCATTTTCAAAATGTTTTCCGACCATACTAAAACTCAAGGCCGGAGTCTTCAATCCGCCCTTCAAAGTGGGTATTTGAAAACGCCTTTTATCCGCTTTTGACCAAAATGAATGCGTTTTCAAATGGAATCCGTACTAGTGTGGAGGGAAAAAAATATAGGGCGTTTTAAAACCACTCCGTTTTCAAATTTATCCGGATTTTTGTGGACTGCAGCTTTAGTCGTTTCGACGATGCGTGTGTATTTCCCATGGGAGTTACCAAATTGGCTGTAGGAGTACGAAATTCTCGTAGGAGTACGAAATCCTTATCTTTCTGTGTGGGACCTGCCCAGCTGCCTTTAGCATCCATAAAAAGTAAAATAAGCGCAAGCGTCACACACGCTTTGAAAAATAATTTCGGGGACCTGATGCGTCATCGATGTTTGATTAGTTGCCTCTGCTGTGCAAAGCATGCAAGAGATTGGTTGGAGGCGTATTTTATAATGTTTGTTCATATGTGCTATAAACAAGACAGTCGGTAAAAACGTCATCGGACACTTTACAACACTGCTAATCTTCATTACTCTTCGTTTCATGCGCTGGCAGAAGCTCCGAACTGCCCCTTTACAAAGAGTTTCAAGCCCTGACCGAAAATGTTTCGTTTGTGTCTTCTCTTGTTTTGTGTTGGTGTGACCAGGGCTTTAGGTAAGTGTTGCAACTTTACAGTGTGACGTCATTTTTGCACGACATGGTTGTGGAGGATCGATGCAGCTTTTAGGACCTGAATCGAAGTGTGAGAATTGCTAATCTGTTTGCGCCTTAAAGCACCCTGCCATTTTTGAGGCCTTGTTACGGGGTCAGTCTACATTATCCATTAAACCAATAATTCTGAAAGCAGTTTTTCCTTATCCCTAAAATTACCAAAGCCCTTATCTTTGTTATTTTGACCTTTATTATCCCTAAATCTGAGTTGTTATCTCTACAGTTACTTAATTTAACCTTTATCCCTCATCCATAGAAAAATGTTGTGAGTTTTCCCTTTTCTCTCAAACCCCTAACGTGGCCTCATTTCGCCTGCGAAGACTTGTAAAGGTATATCTGGTTAATTCCTCTTTCGCGTTTTCGTCTGATGAATCCAAATACGTCTCCTTCAACGGCGAAATAAACTCCATAAACTTCTCGAATAAAAAAGTTTTTTTTTATGACTATAAAACTCGTGAAAAGAGACCAGAAAGCAGATTCTAACCAGCTTAAAAAACGTAAACAACACGTTCTAAAAACAAACGGGATATTCTAAAATGACGATTTTCTGGCAATAATAGGCTACTTTAGTGAAATTTGTGCCAACTACACTCTATAAGGGATAAAAGGTGGAAAGATTTCCCCATTTTTTTCTAAAATTGTGCCACTTCTCAACTTTGTTTGGTAAGATTTCTGGAAAATATGTTAAATTTTACCACTTCCTTACTTCATCTATGTTAATCTGGCAAAATTTACCTCAAAGATGCTTATTTCTTCCAAAATCAAATAAATCAAAGCAAATGAACTAGATTTCTAATTAGTTCTGTAGTCGCAGGCTTTATTCATATGTATTTTAAAGGTACATTGAAATTTCTATGTACCTTGTTATTAGATATATAAAAAGTACATGGAAATTTCCATGTACTTTGTTGACTACACATATGAAAGGTACGTGGACTTTTTCATGTACTTTGTTAACTACATATCTAAAAGGTACATGGAAATTTCCATGTACTTTGTTAACTACATATCTGAAAGGTACATGGAAATTTCCATGTACTTTGTTAACTACATATCTGAAAGGTACATGGAAATTTCCATGTACTTTGTTAACTACATATCTAAAAGGTACATGGAAATTTCCATGTACTTTGTTAACTACATATCTAAAAGGTACATGGAAATTCCCATGTATTTTGTGTTTACACGTATATGAAAGGTACATGGAAATTTCCATGTACTTTGTTGACTACATATCTGAAAGGTACATGGAAATTTCAATGTACTTTGTTAACTACATATCTGAAAGGTACATGGAAATTTCCATGTACTTTGTTAACTACATGTATCTAAAAGGTACATGGAAATTTCCATGTACTTTGTTAACTACATATCTAAAAGGTACATGGAAATTCCCATGTACTTTGTTAACTACATATATGAGGTACATGGAAATTTCCATGTATTTTGTGTTTACACGTACATGAAAGGTACATGGAAATTTCCATGTACTTTGTTGACTACATATCTGAAAGGTACATGGAAATTTCAATGTACTTTGTTAACTACATATCTGAAAGGTACATGGAAATTTCCATGTACTTTGTTAACTACATATCTGAAAGGTACATGGAAATTTCCATGTACTTTGTTAACTACATGTATCTAAAAGGTACATGGAAATTTCCATGTACTTTGTTAACTACATATATGAAAGGTACATGGAAATTTCTATGTACTTTGTTAACTACATATATGAAAGGTACATGGAAATTTCCATGTACTTTGTTACTACACGAATTTAATTTCGATGTACCGGTTTGAGTTACAGCTGCAGCAGATATTCTTTCCTTTTTCCCATAGGTTAATAGGTCAGCATTTTGTTTGCAATTATGACAACATTAGGTTTATTTGAGAACACATTTACGTGAGCACCTAAACATTTATGTGGAATTTGATCTGCACATATTGCTCTAAAAAAAACGGTGTCTCAGATTTTCTATTCTTGCTCCATTATTTTTTTGTGAGTTTTTAAACTTAAAAAAGCCATACAAATGCCATTTTAAAGTTAAAAATAGATAAAAAATTAATGGAGCAAGAAAAGAAGAATGTGAGACACCTTTTTACGATATATGTAGATCAAATTCCACATATAAGTTGAGGCGCTCATATAAACGTGTTCGCAAAATTAACCTTATGTTGCGCAAATCAAAATTGTAAACAAAATGCTGACGTTGCTTATTATGGTCTAGATGATCAAAACAAAATCCAAAAGTAGAATCTATATTATATAAGCTTTCCAAAAATATGTGCTTTATTTGGGCTAGCAGCTATGGTTTGAACACAATTTCACTTGGAACGAAAACGCCAATTTTCCTTCCATGATACCTTATATTAAAACCTTCCCTACGTATTCATGAGCGCTTCAGAGAGTCCGTAATCCCTAATAAAACCTACGCAATTAATCAGGTAAGATGGGGTTAAAATATAGGTATAAAAAAATAATTAACTCTAAAGACAGTTTGGAAATTACATATAACTTTAATTGACTGTACACAAGCAACTGAAGGAATGACATACGTGCATGGCGCAACTTTCTTTAAAAGAAGCATGAACCTGGAAATAAAGAAACAGCAGAAATCAGTACACTGTTGTGAATATTAGAGTGTAAATCTTTTTTGAAGAGGCGGGGTGGCAAGGATGTAACATCATATTTTGGCTCGCCGTGTTACAATTTTAACGGTTGCAGGAAGCTATCCATCGGTTCGCCGCAAAAGTAATAAAAACTGCAGTAAAACCACCTCTACGATTGTAAAACTATATAATATAACTATATAATAGCAATGTTTTCTTGCCTTTGTAAAAAAAATTGGCTTTGACATTGTTTTTTCATTTCCCACACAAATTAAGTCCTTATGCTGTAGCTGCGTTGCCCGGGCTGCGTTGTATTATTCTGGTCAGTCGTTTAACAATTATCAACGTCCACGTACGGTTTATTACCTGATGATCCATCTGATCCATGGACTGTAGCATGTTTTATACCGCGACGGTTTTCTCTGCACTGACTTTCCAGCTGAAATTCGTGTAAATATCGAACACTTTCATCGAGTATTAGCGTCTACCGTCTATAACACTAGACTCTGCTTACTCTGGCTTACAGCTAAACCGGCGGGCGCACAGCATTTTGCAAGCTTGTTATTTCTTGAGTGACCTTTGAACAAATAGCTTGCGTGCAGTCGTATGTTGTTATTTCCTCCGCACCGGAAATGAAACACTAATGCCTGACAGTTTTGCTTGGTTAAATTACCTCAAAAATATATACTGTAGCATCAAGCTGCTCGATGCCATTTACTTGAATAATTTGACACCCGCCAAGAGCACTATTTTACTCAAATCAACACGTCTTTTGATACAACTTCCTTTACTTTCCTTGCTGCAAACCTGAATTAATTTTCGACAAAACAGATGTGCACAATCTTGGCGGTTATCGACAACGTCCACAGCATTCCTTTAATTTTTGTTGTGCATGCGATGTTACCGCGGTTTTACAAATCCGCCAAAAGGGCAAGCAAGTAACGATCAGTATTCTAGTTTTATTGAAGCCTGTCTGTTGTAATTACATGGGACCCGCACACGGGTACAGGCCGTGTTTAGCAAACAAACGCACGATATGCAGGTAAGTACGTGTAATGAGCCATTATCTTCTTTGCCTAAAAACCCGGCCTAAAAACTTAAAAACGTCCGAAACTTACTTCCATAAGGCCGTTAGGATTTCAAATATGAACTTCAGTGTAGCTACGTGTGTGTACTAGCGAATTTTATAGTTTCCGTAATAATTCGATGATCTTAGTACATAAAATAATTAATAATAATTAAGCTTAGTACATGAAACAAAAAAAAAATTGGACGGTCTATTTAATTTATAAGATCTCATAATCATTCACTGCGATCCTCGACCATACGTTGTGCCCGGTGAAGCCATTCAAGCGAAGTGTTTATTGCATGAACTTTTTGGTCCTTTTGACGTTTCTATATTTATTTTTGACCTGCCGACGATGATAGCTTTACCGTAGTCTTAAACATTTGAGCCTCTATGGGGTGCCCACGGTCTTCGTTTTCTTTGCATTTTTTTTGCAAATCTTCGTTTTTTAAACAAATTTTCGTTCTATGGATTGAAACGGTTTGAACGTTTGAGCCTTGTAATGACTTCCTGTGGTTTCGCGGCAGTGACTGTAAACCACGGTTGTGAAAATCGCAGTGAAATGTGGTCAAATGCCAAAATTAAGAAATTACAGATATTTTCTGTAGTGTTAACGAGTTTTATATCTTAGTATTTGATCACAGAGATTTGGTCAATTTTTTGTCAATTTCAGATCTTCGCTTTAATCTTGAGATCTTCGTTTTTTTCGGCGGTGATCTTCGCGTCTCTGATTTCTTGGGATATACCCATAGAGAGACTCACATTTTATTCAGATCCAAAACAAGAGGCCAAGTGTTATCATCGGTAATTTTTGCCGCAATATATTAATTTATACCGCTCTTTTCTTAATTTCCAGGTCCATGCTTCTTCCAAGGAGAGCTGTCCCGCACTATGTATGTCGTTCTAAGTGTCAGTTGTTAATTAAAGTTAATTCGTAACTTGAGAACTGTTTTTAGAGTTTATATTTCAAAGATTTTATAAATTGTAAACAGTCTAGCTCAAAAGAGAAAAACGTTTACGAACTCCCACGCGGTTCAACTTTAATTTGCGCCGAAAGATGTGACTTAAAGCCATTGTCAATGTGTTGTACTCCTTTTCCGAGAGAGACACACTTAACTCTTGCAATGCTTTTCTCCATCCACGAGCGTTAACTTAATGGGTACCGGCAAATGTAGGCAAGTGCCATTTTTCTAGTCGGTTGTATAACTCATTGTACAAAAAACAGAATCAAGTGCCGGCACAGATAAGCTATAAGTTTTCCTTCGATTAGTTGGATTGAAACTGGCATTAATAACATGACGGTTTTGTAGACAAGATGCTGACTGTTCAGCTTCGTATGTTTTATTCATGAATGTGACGGAACAGGAAAGACCACTTTCAGGCTTTCACTTGGTCCAGTATCCTCACAAATTATATGCATATGTGTTTAGTTGCAAGGTACATGGAAATTTCCATGTACCGTACCTTCTTTAGCGTTACGTTGCAAGGTACATGGAAAGTTCCATGTACCGTACCTTCTTTAGCGTTACGTTGCAAGGTACATGGAAAGTTCCATGTACCGTACCTTCTTTAGCGTTACGTTGCAAGGTACATGAAAATTTCCATGTACCTTTTAAGGTTCGTTAGGTTGCAAGGTACATGGAAATTTCCATGTACCTTCTAATGCGTTAGGTTGCAAGGTACATAAAAAATTTCCATGTACCTTGCAACCTAACGAGCCTTAGAAGGTACATGGAAATTTCCATGTACCGTTCCTTCTTTAGCGTTAGGTTGCAAGGTACATGGAAATTTCCATGTACCTTGCAACCTAACGAACCTAAGAAGGTACATGGAAATTTCCATGTACCGTTCCTTCTTTAGCGTTAGGTTGCAAGGTACATGGAAATTTCCACGTACCTTGCAACCTAACGAACCTTAGAAGGTACATGGAAATTTCCATGTACCGTTCCTTCTTTAGCGTTAGGTTGCAAGGTACATGGAAATTTCCATGTACCTTCTTTAGCGTTAGGTTGCAAGGTACCTGGAAATTTCCATGTACCTTCTAAGGTTCGTTAAGTTTCAAGGTACAAGTAAATTTCCATGTACCTTGCAATGTTTTAGATTTATATGGACATTTCAGTCTCAATCGCAGAAAATGTGCCAACCTATTAAAAATTTGGCAAAGTTATCGCTATAAGTGCCTAAACGTTCCAAAAAAGCCATGTCGTTTGGCATTTTGGCAGAAAATAGACATTTTTTTGCGTTTTCTACCCTATTTTTCTGCTCTCTTTCAGAAAACGCACTTTTTCTGCTAAATCTTTCCATTATATGTTGGCAAATAATTCTTATTTTCATGATATCTTTGCCATAGATGTACCAAAACTTTTTCTCGTGGCAAAATATTAAAAGATTCGCCGTTTTTTGACATCTACCGCATTTGCAGTTTTTGGCAATATTACAGCATTTAAGGTATATTTTTGCCAAAACTTTTAGCAGTCTGGCAAAATTATGGCTAAAAGGGGCATTTTATGCCAGTTTTTAACCTCTTGTGTGGAAAAAATAACACCAAATTGCTTAATTTGTTCCAGAAATTGAGTTTTAGAATATCCCGTTTGTTTTTAGAACGTGTTAAACGTATTCGGTCTAGAATGGCAATTATTCTCTTTTTGGCGAAAGGCATACGTTTTTACTGGCAATATCCTTACCTAAAGCAGTGTACCTTGGCAAACCAGTTCAAGGACTATATTTTCTTATTGTTTTGTACTAACTTCTTCCCCAATACCGCTCTGTTCAATTTCTGCCACAAAGGTTACTTCATGCTACATAAATCGGGAAGAGCTCTGGTGCGAGTATTGGACACTTGGCCCGACGCAGATTTATCTTACCTTACCTTGTAATTTTTGAACCCCTATAACCAAGATAACCGACATCACTCAGTCATATTTTGCTAAGCCATTACAGATTCCCTGTTCTGCTTGTGTTTTAGAATGCGGCAAGCCGGTTGGTCTTGAAGACAGAACAATCCCGGATTCATCAATGACTACGAGTTCGCAGATTAACAAGTAAGTCCAGGTTGGCCTTTCTTTTCTCTGATCCAAGTATCTTACACAGGGAGGCAGCGTGGCCGAGTGGTGAGCGCCGGACGAATCCGAGGCGCGGGTCCAAGTCCCGTTCTGACCACTAGCTGGTGTTGTTCCAGTAGTCCCGAATCCCCTCGGCACGCTGAATAGCCAACTGGTCTGCCTCCGCCAGTTGGGATTCTTTCTGTATGTTCACAATATTATTTGAGTAGACATTGGCCCTGAAAAGCCCCATTCGGGGAGTGGTCATTAAGATATTTATTTATTTATTTTAGATATACCTTATATAAAACATAAACAAACCGAAATGAACATCCCTTGAACCATTAAAGGTGATAAACATCTTTACAAGAAATATGAAACAAATTGTGGCAATTTTAGACACAATAAAATGGCTACCAATTTCACAGGGAGCAGAGGAGCCAATTTTTTTGAAACTTTTTTTAAATTTTTTTCCAAAATATAGCAATGGGGGTGAATGAACAATTTTAAAAAAAAAAAAGGAGGTAACGAGAACACCAACCCAATAAGAGTGATAGTCACTGCATAAGCTCCATGAAAGAGAAAGCCATCAGGTTTTGAGGGACGGCGCCTTGCAGTCTACACGAAGTGTACAAGAATTCATTTGGGTTGTCATGCGTAATAAAATTGCAACCCTAATAAAGGAAAGTCCATTATTCATTCACAACAACAACAATTTCAACAACAAACTAAGCTAATAGACTAAGAGAATTACGCAATTGATAGCCCTGATTTTCAATATTAAAGATGGCATGGACCGTCCGAAGGAAGACTGAATAACTACGAAGGTAAACCAGGATCGGCAGGAGCGGGATGTTGGTGCGCAAACAAATATGATAATGTTGTTAACCGATACTTACAGGTAAGGGACTGCAAAAAACACTGGTAACATTGGTAACCTTGTAAACGATCGTCTGATAACATTAGTAATTAGTCCATATGTCCGCTGACGTGAAAACGTTAACCCTTATGAGGGAAGTTTTTGGAAGGGCCATCTTAATGTTGATAGCTTGGCTATTTTAGAATTGCTTCAATTTTAAGACGGCTAGCAAGAATACTTCAGTGACATTAGACAATACCCTAACGTTTATCGCCAGCAGGCATACCTCGTCCCCAGCTCCACCGACTCTTAGTAACCACATCTCCTCATCAAAATATAAGGTCTTGATCTAAGAGGAGGGCATTTTTTCATTACATTTTAAGCAGCCGAGAAGGGAGTTGAAAATACGACGCGCAGCGATCGGAGTATTTTTTTACGAGCTTCTAGGTGTCTGAAAATGGGATGAACCGCTCTCTGAAGTGTCATATACACCTAATTAAAAAAAACGTTGACCTGCGAATACCATAAACCATGATTGATTGCGTTCGACGAAGGAGAGCGCTTTGTAATTCCGTTTTTATTCGAGTTTTTTGGGCTATCTATGGTCCTCAATTTGGCCCGCAGAAAATTTTCCAGGGGCGAATGACGTCATCTCCATGCCATGTGCATCCTGATGTTTCAATATGGCGTCCATTTTCGAATCCCACAAACATGTTTTGCTTGAAGAAATGGTCGATACGTGTACCCGAAGTTAAAATTATACCGAAAATGACATGGAAAGCACAACAGGGTTTTATCCAGGGAAGTAGAGTTTTAGTCCGCCACCGAACGTCGTTAAAATAGTGGCCGTTCGTGAAAAATTATATGAGCTTCTTCGCGGCGACGCGACGGGAACTGGTACTTTTGTTTCTCGCAAAAACACAACACCAGCGATGAAAGGATAACAGGCTCAAAGCTGGTAATCCATGTACTTTCGACTGTGCTTTCGTGTGTGCTTTCTTCGTTCCTTTGCCTTCGCTTTTTTCGAATATTTTTCGCAGTTTCTCCAAGGTAAGCGTAAGTGAAGTTGTATCTATATTATTCGGAGCATGTGTAGTGGTTTGTTTTCTTGGAAACAGACGCTGCAATTCGCACCCGGTGATGACACCGAGTTGTGATGTGGCAACTCAGCTGCTTTGCATTGCTCAACCGATTTAACTTCTCTCTGCGTACAGACTTGTGAGACTCTATAATAAACCAATATATTCCTTTCGGCTAGTAAGCATTAACAAGCTGAATGCAGACTATTCCAAGTTGTTGAGCCATTTTATATTTACTGTTGAGTTACCTCTATTGTATTTTATGATTGTAAGGAAACAAAAAGCTGTTACTAATTGACTGGGTTCAAAATGTTTGGAATGTCTACATTTCAGTTTAGTAGTCTTTTGTTGCTGTTAGTATATATTAAAAATAACTATGCGAACATTTTCCAGAGTATCTTTTTGATATACATTGTACTCTATTTGGATTCATTAAAGACCTTTAGCCACTTTGCTTGGTACAGTCAAAAGGCTTTATTCTTCTCTTATGGTTTAGAAAGATGGGTTGTTACAAGCAGATCAGGTTTCATCAGCTTGGCAATGTTACATTTTCTGCATGGACTTTTCATTGTAGTTTGCACATCACAAACAGACCTCAAATATCAAGAAAATATGAAATATAATACTTCCGACCCCTTGCCTCCAGTTTTCCCTGACCCCCCACCCCCTCCCCCCCCCATCACCCCACCCTACCGAATGCACTCCCCTAATTTCCAATTACTACTAGTATATACCAGTGGTATTCTGGGTAGACACCCTGGGTTAGCTATAAATATTTCTTTAATTGATAATCAAGATATTTTCTTTTTTTAAGAGCCTTGAAAGCATGTTTTATACAATCTGCCTTAATATCGTGTTTATTCCGTCACATACCGCGATTTTTTATCCGATTTCCCAGTAGACATTCGAATCGCATCGTTCCTGGTTTATTCTTTTGATGGGTCAACGATTCTTAAATCAGGTATATCTTTTATTATTAAATTCTCAACCTCGGATATTGCATTTCTAGCTATCTGATTGGCTCACTGAATCCCGGTTATCAGCTTTTATACCTATGTTTGACCTTATATGGGAAATGAGTGCGGCAAGTGCCGCTCAGCGTAAAATTTTTGCTGCGGGAAGCGACAGTTCCATCAGAAAAATGGTTGAAAACAGCAAATTTGGCGTGCTTTATGAACAAGAAATAATCAGCGGTGCCTACAAAAACCACAGAAGTGCCATAGTAAAATTAACTACGCAAAACAAAAGGATTGATGCGAAAAGTTAAATTAATAATACTTGTAAACGTACATCAAGAGCGAGTGAATAAAGTAGAAAAGCAGCAAATAATTTACGAAAGAACGGCAAACTGACACAGTTTCATTCAGTGTACGTCATAAAATTAGGCTCAGCACTTATGTAAAGTTTGTTACCTTTCAATCTTGGTTCTGTCCTTGTATACTTCAGTAAACCTGTTTCACTTTGAGCTCGATTTTGCTTCAAATAATATAGCAGTCTTGATGACAGCGCTAGCCGTGGAGCCGTAAACAAGTACAATGTAAACCTTGCTTCGTTCGACTTGCACAAGACGTGTAGTTTACAGAAAAGATCATCCCGCAAATGTTAATTGTTGTCACAATTTCCAGGATATATAGACGACTTTGGAGGAGATTGTTTGAGGAAAAACTTGGGAAGAAATCTTTCTTGTTCGCTTTCCTCGTGTGTTTCATTCAACTCAAGAAGTGGACACCGCGCCACAACTTTTCCCGTCTCCTCATACAATCACTTCGTTTACATCAAAACGAAATGTCCAGTCGATTTAAACTTAAAGAAGAATTTAATAAAACAATTATTCCATTCGCCCTTGTTGGATACGAGTCGTGATAGCCAACTCGGCGCTTTGCGCCTCGTTGGCTATTTACTACCTCATATCCAACGCGGGCTCATAGAATAACTGTTAAATAGAAACTGCAACTAAGGGATTCACATAGAAAAAAAATATATGCTAATTAAGATCAGATTTTAAAGCCACCATCACGGTTACCGCTTTATTCGTGTAACGTAATGAATTAAAAATGAATTTGAGAATGTATCTAACCGTCTTTATATTATAAAACACTGTGTCTGTTTAAGGTTGACTTGGGCTCTGTGAAAAAAATTGGAAAAATTGCCACTCAAGGCCGAAATGCGACTTGGTCCCAGTACGTAAAGAAGTACAGAATCACTTACAGCAAGCTGGCTCCGCATACTACTGGGATATTTGATATTTTTCACAACGAAGTGGTACGTACTTGTACACTAAGAAATTCAGCTAATTAATGGCTAGGCATATATTTCTGACAATTTCTTTGTGTCAGACTTGAAAAACTGATTTCTTTTTTTTTTTTTTTTCGTGTCTCTGTGTGTGTGTGTGTGTGTGTGTGTGTCTGCTACCAAAGGTATATACTGGAAACACAGACAAGAACAGCATTGTGTACAATGACATACCCAGTACTGGCAGGTACATCGAAGCCAGATACATTAGAGTAATTGCCCATGATCAGGAGTACCACGGCAACATATGCATGCGTGTTGAATTTTATGAATGCGTGGGTAAGTAGAAGGTTTATTGTTTGTTTTTTGTACTTTTTATAATTACTGTTTGGTTTTATTACTTTCCTCCTTAAGTTATTTTGCTTTGCGAGACTTCATCGTGACACTTTGAATTCCTTGTCCCCCGAAACACGTAATGTGGCAACGCGTGATTCGGGGGACAGGTGAGTTCAAAGTACGGAACTTGATACAGTGTACGGGTTATTGGGCAATTTATTTGCGTTGGCTCTCCGCGCTGGCGTCATTTAGATTCGCTACACCGCACTGAACAGTCCCAATAAGGACGAAACAGCTGTCTGCGGTTGCAATCCTGCTTTATCGGTTGTAGTCGTGGTGTTGTCTCGCACAGTCTATTTTTCACGTAGTATGATCAGCCTTGCTTGCAGTTGTTTGTTATTGGAAACTTGGCCCGACGCAGATTTATCTTACCCTACCTTGTAATTTTTGAACCCCTATAACCAAGATAACCGACATCAGTCAGTCATATTTTGCTAAGCCATTACAGATTCCCTGTTCTGCTTGTGTTTTAGAATGCGGCAAGCCGGTTGGTCTTGAAGACAGAACAATCCCGGATTCAGCAATGACTGCAAATTCGGAGATTAACAAGTAAGTTAACCGGGGTCTCCCGCACTCAGGTTGGCCTTTCTTTTCTCTGATCCAAGTATCTTATAGACATACCTTATATAAACATAAACAAACCGAAATGAACATCCCTTGAACCATTAAAGGTGGTAAACATCTTTACAAGAAATATGAAACAAATTGTGGCCATCTGTTAGACACAATAAAATGGCTACCAATTTCACAGGGAGCAGAGGAGCCAAATGATACTTTTGTATAAAATATGTTCCAAAATATAGCAATCGAGGTGAATGAGCCATGTTCAAGAAAAACAATGCAGCTAACGAGAACACCAACCCAATAAGAGTGATAGTCACTGCATAGGCTCCATTCAAGAGAAAGCCATCAGGTTTTGAGAGACGGCGCCTTGCAGTCTACTGTCTACACGAAGTGTACAAAAATTCATTTGGGTTGTCATGCGTAATAAAATTGCAACCCTAATAAAGGAAAGTCCATTATTCATTCACAACAACAACAATCACAACAACAAACTAAGCTAATAGACCAAGAGATTTACGCAATTGATAGCCCTGATTTTCAATATTACAGATGGCATGGACCGTCAGAAGGAAGACTTAATAACTACGAAGGTAAACCAGGATCGATAGGAGTGGGATGTTGGTGCGCAAACAAATATGATAATGTTGTTAACCGATACTTACAGGTAAGGGACTGCAAAAAACACTGGTAACCTAGGTAACCTTGTAAACGATCGTCTGATAACATTAGTAATCAGTCCATATGTCCGCTGACGTGAAAACGTTAACCCTTATGACGGAAGTTTTTGGAAGGGCCATCTTAATGTTGATAGTTTGGCTATTTTAGAATTGCTTCAATTTTAAGACGGCTAGCAAGAATACTTCGGTGACATTAGACAATACCCTAACGTTTATCGCCAGCAGGCATACCAAGTCCCCAGCTCCACCGACCCTTAATTACCACATCTCCTCATCAAAATATAAGGTCTTGATCTAACAGGAGGGCATTCTTTCATTACATTTCAAGCAGCCGAGAAGGGAGTTGAAAATACGACGCGCAGCGATCGGAGTATTTTTTTTACGAGCTTCAAGGTGTCTGAAAATGGGATGAACCGCTATCTGAAGTGTCATATACACCTAATTAAAAAACGTTAAACTGCGAATGGCATAAACCATGATTGTAATATACCAGTGGTATTCTGGATAGACACCCTGGGTTAGCTATGAATATTTATTTTATTGATAATCAATATATTTTTTTCTTTCTTTGAGAGCCTTGAAAGCATGTTTTATACAACCTGCCTTAACATCGTGTTTATTCTGTTACATACCGCGATTTCTTATCCGATTTCCCAGTAAACATTCGAATTGCATCGTTCATGGTTTATGCTTTTGATGGGTCAACGATTCTTAAATCGGATATATCTTTTAATAGAAACTACAACTAAGGGGTTCACATAGAAAACTGAAAAATGCTAATTAAGATCAGACTTTAAAATCACCATCACGGTTACCGTTTTGTTAGTGTAACGTAATGAGTTAAAAATGAATTTGAGAATGTATCTTGCCGTCGTTTTTTATAAAACACTGTGTCTGTTTAAGGTTGACTTGGGCTCTGTGAAAAAAATTGGAAAAATTGCCACTCAAGGCCGAAATGCGACTTGGTCCCAATACGTAAAGAAGTACAGAATCACTTACAGCAAGTTGGGCGTCATATTCACTGGGATATTTGATATTTTTTACAACGAGGTGGTACGTAGTTGAACACTAAGAAATTCAGCTAATTAATGACAAGGCATATATTTCTGACAATTTCTTTGTGTCAGATTTCAAAAACTGATTTCTTTTTTTTTGTGTGTTTGTTTGTGTGTCTGCTACCAAAGGTATATCCTGGAAACACAGACAAGAACAACATTGTGTACAATGACATACCCAGTACTGGCAGGTACATAGAAGCCAGATACATTAGAGTAATTGCCCATGACGAGGAGTACCGCGGCAACATATGCATGCGTGTTGAATTTTATGAATGCGTGGGTAAGTAATTTATTATACTGTTTCATTTTTTTTTTATCTTTATAAATAATTATATATATGCTGTTTGATTTTATTATTTTTCTCCAAACTCTGGTTAAACCTTCTCAGAGCCAGGCCATTTATACATGATACATTGTATTTTGTTTTCAAAATGTCAGCATTCCCAGAAATGCATCTGTTTTTCCGTTCCTTCCATTAGAACTACGTGTATCATAATTTAATCTTGTGGTCAGTGATGCCTGGACCAACAAAAACCACGCTTAGATATGAAAAGGGCCAATAGGAAAGCTCTCGGACTTAATAGTACATGTAGTCCCAAAATATTTTATTTTGGAAATAAATAAAACAGCAAACAAAGGTCAAATTATTAGTATTCGATTTTTGGACAAACAAAATGCAACACAAACCAAACTGTTATGTTTTGCTTATATTAAGGGGTAAATCAGTGTCTCGGTCGGCAAAAAAAAAAAAGAGATTTGCAAAGTACATTGTCCGCACGCTGATTCGTCTTTGTATTCCCAAATATAAAAATAACATTTGATTTGATGTACATTGCAAAAATGACCCTCAATTCCTGTTCTCTTGTTCTTTAGAGGCTGTTACGCAACCTCCCACAGTGCCAAGTAAGTGTTAAGAGTAAGGGGAAGTACACGTTTGGATGTTAATCTTACAAATACAAATACAAATTGTATTGTCTTCTTCCCATGGAGGCTTTTCAGGGACAATGAAAAAAAAAAAAAAAAGAGAATAAGTACAATAAATTGGCAATAATATATAATGGCTATATATAATCTTCTTTTCTTGACTACGAAAAAAGTCTGTACATCCGTCCGTCCGTCCACCTGTCTGTCTGTCTGTCTTCCTGTCTGCCTGTTTGTCTGTCCGTCTGTCCGTCTGTCTGCCTGTCTGTATGCCTGTTTGTCTGTCTGTCTATCTGTCTGTCTGTCTGTCTGTCTGTCTGTCTGTTTGTCGGTCTGTTTGTCGCTTAATGTTACCGAAACCGGGATGGACCACTTGGCTCGGACACAGACTTTACCTTTACTATATATTGTTGTTATTCTTTTTTGCAACACTTGATGACTTCTTGTGAATTTTGCTTTATTTTCTCCTTAATACAGCCACTCAAGCTCCAGTGGGTAAGAATTTTTTTTTTATTGTTTGTTTGTTTGTTTGTTTGTTTGTATGTTTGTTTGTTTAATTATTATTTTGCTCTTCAAAAAGGCCAAAAGGTCAGCAAACCATTATCGTATAAATCAAACAAGCACAAAAAGAGAAGGATACATTACGTTCTGAATATTGAATAAATGTGTTTCTCTATGAAATTTGTGCATATAGCTGCCAAAAATACGACAATTTTGTCGATAAAAGGTTTTAACCACTTTTCATATTCTATTCTATTCTATTATTTTTCTCACTCCTTCGCGGAGTTTCTGTTTTTGCGTTTTTTTTATACAACTACCATGATTCTGTCCAGGTACTTCGCTTTGAAGTTACTTGGCATACATATGATTGTACGCCATAATATAATGATGTTTGAATAGCAACCAAATTAATCTAGAAATTATTTAATTTTTAGCCATAATATTATATATATTAAGTGTAATAAAGGTAACTGATTCATTAACGAAGATTAATGTTGACTATTGATTAATTTTCAGTCTGTCCAGCCGGTTTCAAATTAGGCGCAGATGGAAAGACTTGTGAAGGTACCGCGCCATTAAATTGTTAACGTCAATTGTTAGTGAAAAGTAATAAGACTGAGTGGAGTACAATTTAGGGAGTAATAAAGCGAGAAATTTCAAAATCGGCCAAGGTTGAAATTTGGCTAAGAACAAATTCTATTTTTCCCATTTGTTGTAAGTTACAAATATATGCTCGAAATGAATACATCTTTATTCAAATCCAAACCTGAAACCAACATTGTCATCACCCATTAGTGACGTGAAGATGTACATTTCGGTGAGGAATAAATTTCCTGCAATATCACAGCTTTGTTTTTAAAATTTAAAAACTGAGAACATTTTGAGAACATTTAGGGCTCAAAACTTCGAAAAAGTTACAAACGTTCAGTCTCGGCCTAACCCTAGACGCTCTTATATATAAAACTATAATGTAGTAGATAGATTAACGGTAGGAAAATTTCACTTTCATGTTCAGATGTGAACGAGTGTACAGATAACACCCACAGCTGTGATCATTACTGCCATAACACCAATGGAAGCTATGTGTGTAGTTGTCAATTTGGATACACACTTGGCGCTGATAAGAAATCCTGTATAGGTAAGGAACATTTTGAGTACCTTATTGGCCTATTTTTGTTTTCCATTGCTTAATTTTCAATTTATAGACTGTGTTGAAAAATGTATTGCTGAGTCCAGTGTTTTGAATCTGGTGGTCAGTGTTGCCTGCACCACGTACGCTTTAGATGTGAAAAGAGCTCCATAGGAAAGCTATCAGTCTTAATAGTAGTAACGAAATATTTTTTTGGAACTAAGACAAACAAAGGGAGGTTCAATTGTTATATTCGATTTTAGGACAAGCAAAATGTAAGACAGCCAAACTGTTATGTCTTGTTCAACTTAAGCGGTAAATCAAGGCAACGGTCGGCACGTTGTACGTCGGTACGTCGTTCGCACGCCGATTCGTCCCGTACTGGCCTCGTAGCTCAGTCGGTAGAGCGTCCGTAGATCTAATCCGGAGGTCGTGGGTTCAAATCCCGCCGGGGTCAGAGATTTTTCTTTGCCCCGCGGGAACCCTCCCAAATTTCCTTTAACAGGGTATATATCCGAGGGGATTTGGTGTATTGCCTACTACCGGCACTCCAACACATTAAAAATAATTATTTAATACCTCATTTGATTAGATGTACGTTGTAAAAATAAGCCTAAATTATTGTTCTTTGGTTCGTTAGAACCTGTTCAGCAACCCTTCCACAACGTCTGGTAAGTATTAAGAGTGAGCGAAAGCATTCGTTTTTGATATTAATCATCTATAGTCTGTACGTCAGTCCGTCCGTCTGTTCTTCCGTTTAATTGTCTTTCTGTCTTTCTGTCTGTCCATCCGTCCATCCTTCCGTTCGTTCACCCGTCTGCTGTCTGTATGTGTGTGTGTCTGTTTGTACATTCGTCCGTCCGTCCGTCTGTCTGTCCATTTGTCTGTCTGTCTGTCTGTCTGTCTGTCTGTCTGTCTGTCTGTATGTATGCCTATTTGTGTGTTTATCCGTCCACCCGTTCGTCCATCTTTTATATGTGCCCTCACTGATATATATTGTGTGAAATAAGCTTCTCCTCTCCAATATGCCTTTTAACAATGTTTTTAACAGAGCTTTAACGGTGACTCAACCCTCGTCGGATCATGGCATGATACTTTAAAAGCACCTGCATGTTATTGTTTAATTGCAGTGGCGATACACAAAATTTCTAGATAAGCCCTATATGTATAAGTAATTTTTGGTATTCTGCGACTGTTGGGCGAGGAGACACCATCGCCAATTCTGCTCTCAATCATGTGAAACTGTCACCCCGGAATCGAACGAGATTACTAACTTTATTTTTCAATTAATAGATATCGACGAATGATGCTACAACACAAACGAGTTTAAATGTATAACTGACCGGGCAGCACACTTGGCAATGTTCACGAGAATACAACCATTGTAATCATATAAGGGAAACATGATTAATGTAATTTCATTGATAACTGTGATTAAAAATCATCAAATTAAAAAAAAAAAAGAAAGTTTCTGGGTTGCTTACTACACCAAAAGTTTGATTGACTTTTTGTTTGATTGATTGATAGATTGATCCATTGATCAATTGATCAATTGATTAATTGTTCGATTGATCGATTGATCGATAGATCGATTGATCGATTGATCGATAGATGATCGATTGATCGATTGATCGATGGATTGATTAATTGATTGATTGACTAATTGATTGATCGATTGATTCACTGATTGATTAATTGATCGATCGATTGATTGACTGGTTGATCGATCGATCAATTGATTGACTGACTAATAGATTAGTTAATTGATTGATCGATCGATCGATGGATCGGTCGGTCGGTTGGTCGGTCGGTTGGTCGGTTGGTCGATGGATCGGTCGATCGGTTGGTCGGTTGGTCGGTCGGTTGATCGTTGGTCGTTTGGTTGGCTAGTGGTTGGTTGGTTGGTTGGTTGGTTAGTTATCTGGTTGGTTGGTTGGTTGGTTGGATGATTCGTTTATTGATTGATTGATTGATGCAGAATTTCATTCATTCATACATTCAGTCATTCATTTATTCATTGGCCGTTTTTATACTAGAGACGTGTGCCCCGTCTGGACGAGCTTCGGCAAAAAAATCGTTGTTCGTCTGGTTATAGGTTTCTAGTATAAAGGCGGGCGCGAGACTCGTTACGCGTCTAGACGAGCCTCCTTTCGTTATCTGTCTTTCAAGACGCATTAAAAGTATAGTAGCTCGTCTAGACATCGAACAACAAAATTTTTGCCGAAGCTCGTCCAGACGGGTAACACGTCTCTAGTATAAAAACGGTCATTGACTGCTTAAACGATTGATTGATTTACTGACTGATTGATTGATTGATTGACTGATTGTTTGATTGATTGATTGATTGATTGATTGATTGATTGATTGATTGATTGATTGATTGATTGATTGATTGATTGATTGATTGATTGATTGATTGATTGATTGATTGATTGATTGACTGACTTGATTATAAACAAAAAACTAATTTATTAGCTTCATTTAGACACGGTTAGGTTTTTAGCTTGAGCTTGCTGGGCCTTGGGCGCTCTCGCAATTGCGCTACCCCTGCTTTTCCTGATCACTTTTAACGCCTTTCAAAAGCAAAAAGTTTAAGGTCCTGTGCCACGGCTGAGCTTCGTCTGTTTTGTCAATTATTGCCAACGACTCGCTATGAAAATATTAGCGAGAAAATTACTTTTAAATATATAGCGAGAATTTTAAGCAATAAACCTTGCAAATAGAATTATTTTGTTTTTTGCTATATTTCACATGTGAAAAAGCGATACGTCCAATCAGCTTCGCATATAGCTTTCTTCACATGTGAAAAATGTAACCAATCAGCATCTAGAGTAGAACGACTCAACCAATCACAGCGCGAGAATTCAAATGGTTTCCAACGAGGTTGAGAAAGCGAGCGTCAAGTTTGCCTGAGGTGCCATTGAGTTTAAATATTACAGAGACCTAGAGAAACGGTGAAAGTCTGCGAGCGTTTAGTAGATTGGCATGCACTTTACGGTGATGATAGAACCTCATTGGTGCTGAACTGAAAAAAATGATGCGAACATACAAATCGTATAGTAAAATCTAAAAATGATCAGTCAAAACCTCAAGTGTGTAGTGAAAGAAGCAGGGGTTTTTTTTTATTTAAAGGTTAAATGTGCAAAATTTGTCATCCCTTAATTTAATGCCTTCTGACTATTTGTTTCTAAAACTTCTCTTTTAGAATTCTGCTGCTGTCGTTAGACATTACAGTTTTCCTTGTTAACCTCTCTTCAGTGCCAGCTCATGAAGTTTTACATTTGCGCTGAATTATTGGGCACAAAGTTGTCGGAAAAGTTCTAATTTTGCTAATTCCATGTGAAGCTTGAAAGGGAATCCCTACTCTTGTGACACGTTGACGTTGAATTGTACGAAATGACGTCTAAATTCCCAATTTTACAGGACAAGGAACCCTAGAAATAACATTTAAGGGGAGAACATTGTTGACAATACTGACACTACTTACTACTACCTATCATACTAACATGGAGATCACATTTAATAGCAAAATCAAAAATGGAAACCGATTACGGCTTTTAAATTTACCGCGCGCCACCATTTTTGATTTTATGACGTGTGGTGGTTGCCCAATAACTTGCGCACAAAAGATACTCTGCTTTCAAACAGTAGCGGCAACATTATTTACACGCCATAAAATCCAAAATGCCGGCGCTCGGGGAAATTAAAGGCCAAAATCTTTTCCACTTTTTGTTGATATTAAGGTGGCTTAAAATAGTTCCCTGCCGTTTTCAGCACATTAACTTAAACGAATCAATACTACGACTCTCTTTCAATTGAAGCAGTAATAACAGATGTAAGCGAAAAGATGCACCTTGTTTTACTGATCAAAATTCAAAAATAAAATACAAGGATCAACAAACTCGTGTTTTTAAACTTAAAAGTTTTTAGCAATTAAAGCTAAAATTAAGGGTGTTTTAACACTTTATACCATTGCAATAGTAACTTGTAATGCCGGCAAGAAAAGAATCACAACTTAGCTTGTTCACCAATGATTGCTCATCTGAAGTAATGAATATATGAAATCATAAATTATATTAGAACTGCGGATGAAGAATAAAAGAAGAGAAGATTCTCGCAGTTACGAACACAAGTTAAGCAGTTGTGAAAAGAAAGCCTGAAAAAATCAGGCTTTTCCGGACTCGAACCCTGACCTCTGCGGTGTAGTGCTCTAACCAATTGAGCTAACAAGCCAACTGGGAGCTAGTAATTTTAATTTGGTTCGTAATATACCCAGGAAAGATGAAGATGAAAAAATGAATATATGAAATCATATATTTGAAGAGCGGATGAAGAATAAACGAAGAGAAGATTCTCGCAGTTATGAACACAACTTAAGCGGTCGTGAAAAGAAATTGATTGCCTTTCTGTTGTATGAAATGATTTACTTTGATTGTTGTTATAATAAGCCATTAAAAAAATGCGAACGAGAGGTGAAAAAAGAATTAAAATTGAAATTCCTAAAGGGCCGGTTCATGCATTTTTCTTTTTCCTATAAACCACAGAAACAGGAAATTTAATCTTTAGAGCCAATTTGGGCGATATTAATTTAAAGTAAATATTTTGTTCGCAGTGTCCGTACCACACGTAAGCAACTAAATCACGCGCCCATATTTTTATCCTGTGAACTGAATATCTCGTAAACTTGTCGATGTCAGTCGTTGCACGCCATGAATCGGCGCTGCAGGCTAAAGTGACCCTTTTAAAAACTGTTCAATTCTAAATTAGTTTGAAGAATATCACAAAATATGTCTGTTTACAACTTTTTAGTTCAGAGGTATTTGTATTTAGCGAGATATAAGCAACTGAAGTTTTGTCTCCAAGGCAAATTTTGCGGGAAATTGCGACACCAAACGGCTCAAATTGTAATATTGCGGTCTACTAAAATATTCCCCACGGCAGGCGATTTTGACAGTTCAGGATCTCCAGTTTCAACAGCGAAATAATACATCGGAAGACGTTTCGCTTATTGCGCGTCTTATTCCGCTGATTTCAATGTAAGATTACAAGTTACCTTTCTCTTATTAAATACCAAGCATTCTCGACTCCAGAGCACTTCTCTTTTGCGCATGACTGACGGCGAGAAGAGCTCTGGGAAACTCCACGCAAGCGTAGCCAAAATCTGGCTACGGTGACTCTATTGCGCACGCTCCACATTTATTGGAGACTTGGGCCCAGTACGTAAAGAAGTACAGAATCGCCTACAGCGAGCTAGGCGTCGAATTCACTTTGACATACGACATAAATGGCAACGAAGTGGTACGTGGTAGTACACTAAGAAATTCAGCTAATTGGTGGCTAGGCATATATTTCTGACAATTTCTTAGAGTCAGTTCTAAAAAAAAATTCAAGAATTTTTTGTGTGTTCTGCTACGGAAGGTATATACTGGAACACAGACAAGAACAGCATTGTGTACAATGACATAGCCAGTTTTGGCAGGTACATTGAAGCCAGGTACATTCGAGTAATTCCCGATGATGAGGAGTACTACGGCAACATGTGCATGCGTGTTAAACTTTATGAATGCCTGGGTAAGTAGATACATGGTTTATTTTATTGTTGTATTTTTATAATTTCCGTTTGGTTTTATTACTTTCCTCCAAAATTTTGGTAAAACTTTGAAGTTTTCAGAGTTGGGCATTTATAAATGATGCATTGTATTTTTTTCAGAGTGTTAGCATTCCCAGAAATGCATTCGCATTTCGTTTCCTTCTTTTTGAGCTGCCATAATTTAATCTGGTGGTCAGTGATGCCTGGATCACGCTTGCTTTAGAACCGTTTACACAGGCGATTCTCTTGACGATTTTTGTGGCGATTTTTACAGCGACTTTTGCGGTGATTTAAGCGGCGATTTCATGGTGATTGTTTTTGTCTTTTGATGTAATTTCAAAACATTTGATACCTTAGATTTTGCTATTGGGTACTATATGTTATTATATAATAACCTGAATTCTACGCGCATTTTGATTGGTTCTTACTTATGATCTATCAGAGTACAGACACATGGATGACGTCACGCGGTGGTGTGACTCGCGCGCGTGATCAGAGTTCATAGTCCAAATCAGAGTTGTCGGCAAAGTTTTTCAAACTTGCGGGGCCACAACAAAGCAAAAAAGTTCAGCTTAATTACAAATCTTCAGTGAGAAACAATACGCCAAGCATCTTTCACCTTTAGAAGCATTTAACTGGGCGAAACAAGCTTGAAGAAGACAGTGAATTATTCGAGAAATTATCCGAAATCTGTATGAAAGTTTGACCGATGTTGTACAGTTGGACGACGCCACGGAAAACAAACGAATTGCGGTTGAACGCTTCGGTTAATGCTTACAGATTTGAACAACTTTCCAAATCGGAATAAAGGTTAGTTTTTTCATTGACTTTCAATTGACCATTTTTCTGTTTATTCAATCGGATTAACAATGCTTCGTGTTAACGAAAACTTAATAGTGAAATCAAAACAACTTCGCTCATCGGTACGGCAGTATTGCTCACACAGAAGTGTGCTGAAGTCTTGTGTTATTATATAAAACAAATAGATTTCATTTTGCCGTGCGTCTGTTCAGTAATAGATCACAGAAGACGTCAAAATGTGGTATGAACATCAGTGACCCACTCGGCTAGCGCCTCGTGGGCCACTTCTCTGTTCATACCACATTTTGACGTCATCTGTGATCTATTACTGAACAGACGCACGGCAAAATGAAATCTATTTGTTAAATATACAATCTTCGTTCACTGTCCAAAATCCACGCGCGCAATTGGTTAAAATAGATCACGTGATTTTGCTTTACCTGTCGTCAGCAAACTCAGACAGTGCAGTATTGACAATAATGCACGAAAATCGTGCATTATTGAAGGTGTCTTCAGCTTCAAAGCTTGTAGAAGTGGAAGAAAAGTATATTCCTCAAATTATCAACGATCCAATACCAAACAAAATCGAAGAGGATAACAACTTGAAGCGCTTTCATGTTCAAAGGTAAACTGCAGCTCAATAAATACATTTTTGTGTGCGATTGACTTGCTTGTAGTTGCTTGATTGTGAAAGCCATCGACTTGCATTGAACAAGCTTCTCGCTGACTGTATTTATGAACGACCACAGCTGATGAACGATTTTATGAACCATTTTAAGTTTTATTTCTGTACGGCTAATTTGTGATTTTTATATTATTGATGTAATCCCGTGTAATTATGTACTACTACACTTCTTATTTTTAAACATTAAGTTTGTTGTTTGAAGTTCGTTAAGTCGATGATCGCTTGCAGTTCGATGCAGTGTGCTCAGATTGTATATTAAAAGGGTTAGAGTCTGTTCGTTCGTGTTTTGTTGACAAATACACGCACTTGCTGGCCTCACAATGAACTCAAAATTTTCAATACTGCACTCGGCTACGCCTCGGGCAGTATTGAAAATTTCTCGTTTATTGTGCGGCCAGCGCGTGCGTGTATTTGTCAACAAAACACTCACAACAGTCTCTAACCCATAATTATCTTGTATTTAATAATTTATTATGGAATCTCACTACAAGATTAATTAGGTAAAAGAAAAACGAAGGAAAATGCAAAAAAACTCTTATCCGTAAGCCACCCATGCAAATAAATACCTTTAAATACAATTGCAAAATACATGAATGTTTGATAAAGAGCTTTTTTAACGAGAAGCAGTTTTCACCTCGCAGTTTTATTGCTTCCTTTTGAAGTTTCTCTCTTTTTTGGAGACTTTTTTGAAGGCATGATGCAAGCAACGCCCGCCATGTTTGAGACAAAACACCCTTGTGGGTACTTCAAAGTAGCTTTTTGTCACCCTCGCCGGTAAATCGCGTGTAAAATCGAGCAAGTTCAAAATAGGTGCGATTTTGTGGCGACGAATCGCCACGAAATCGCCATGAAATCGTCGCTAGTTTACACGCGCGATTTGGAATCGCCGCTCAAATCGCCGCAAAATTCGCCACAAAAATCGCCTGTTTAAAAGGGCCTTTAGACGTAAAAGGGTTTATAAGAAAGCTATCGGTCCTTATAGTAGTCACATTTTTTTTTTTTCAAAGTAAAACCAACAAAGGAAGGTCCAATTCTTATATTCAATTTTAGGACGAACAAAATGCAAGACATACCAAACTGTTATGTCTTGCTTAATTTAAGGGAGAAATCAGTGTCGCGACCGGCGAAAACAACCAGATTTGCAATGTACATCGTTCGCACGCCGATTCGTCCATATATATCCTAATATACTAGCTACTTTTGATTTGATGTACATTGCAAAAAATAAGCCTAAATTGTTGTTCTTTGGTTCTTTAGTGCCTCCTACGGGACGCTAAGTAACACAACCCTTGGTAAGTATTATGACTGAGGGAAAGCACATGTTTGGGATATTTATCAACTTTTGTAGTATGTTCGTCCGTCCGTTCGTCCGTTCAACTGTCTGTCTGTCTGTCTGTCTGTCTGTCTGTCTGTCTGTCTGTCTGTCTGTACGTTCGTCTATCCGTCTGTCCGTCCGTCCGTCCATCAATCTGTCTCTCTGTATGTCTAACTGTCTGTCTGTATGTCTGTCTGTCTGTCCGTCCGTCCGTCCGTACATTCGTCCATCTTTTATATGTACCCTGACTGATAATGTGTGAAAGAAGCATCTCCTCTAAAATTAGCCTCCCTCTTTACAGTACTTTAAACAGAGCTTTAACAGGCAACGCCTCGTCGGGTCATAGCGTGATGCTTTTAATTGAGCAATGTCACGGTATTTTTAGTCATTTTTCTGATTTCTTTCAAATTGATGGAAACCTCAAAATAACAGTTATCTAAGGTAGAAAAAACAACAATGGAGTAATAAAAGCCCTAAAATAAACAAGGATGGTTTCGAATGACGAAGATAAAGATGGATTGTGAGCAAAATACCTGAAAAAAGTTGCTAATTATTTTTAAAGTTGAGGTTTCTTTGACGTAGCTCTTTTAAAGCATCTGCATATTAGTTAGTTAAGCCCTATGTATAAGTAATTTTCGGTATTCTGCGGCTGTTGGGTGAGGAGAAGCCATCGGCCTTTTTAAGGAAACCTTTAAAGATGATTTCTAGTCCGTGCTGCGCAATCTCCGTCTGCAATGTTTGTGAGTCTCACGCGAAGGAATGTTTACTAGCAAAATAACAATATCATTATTAGCACCAGATATCCTTGTAAAACAATAACAAGAGTAGAAGTAGCTTGAATTTCAGACATCCCTCTGTGCTCGCCTACTCGCCAGAAGAGACGTCTGAACACATCTGGGCCTAATGCCGTCCGGTGACGTCACTACACTTTGGTTTAATTCATGCGGAAAAATTTCTGTCTGTCTTCAATAAAGGATTACAAATTGTTTTAAAGCGGACAAATACAACACACTCGTGAGTACTTAAATGGATCAATTTAGACGGTTACAGAGGCATCAAGAAACGGAATTCAATACAAAAATGTCCTACTTGACCGTGGGCACTGAGTTCACTACCCGGTTTTCGGGTAGTGACGTCACTGTACGGCATTAGGCCCAGATGTGTTCAGACGTCTCTTCTGGCGAGTAGTCGAGCACAGAGGGATGTCTGAAATTCAGGCTAGAGTAGAAGAACCTCGACGCTATTCCAAAACCGACGTTTCAGCTCATTGAGCATTTCAGAACGAAACGACCCGTAATGGTGGACTAAAAAACTTCATGTACGCTGTAACGAAAGTGTCACGTATCAAAGTATTTAAAACAAAATTGAAAACAAAACCCGAAAACTGCGCAGTACGGACTGGAAATCAGCTTTAAAGGACATTTTAAAAAATAAGGCTTCTTAATTTGAAGATATAATTTCAAAATGATAAGTTCAAACGATTGTATCCTCAAATGTGATTTGCACTCAATCTTCTATGTTAATTATCTTGGAAGTTCGACATGTGCAACTGTCGTCCTGGATTCAAACAAGATTATTAACTTGTGTTTTATTTTTTTCGATTAATAGATATCGACGAATGACGCTACTACACAAACGAATTTAAATGTGTTACTGGCCAGGCAACACATTTGACAATGTCAACACATATATATATACAACCATTCCAAACATATAAGGGAATTATGATTAATGTAATTTTGATTATCTGTGATTACAAATCATCAAATTAAAAATAATGTCTGGATTACCTGCTACACGGGATGTTTGATTGACTGTTTGATTGATTGATTGATTGATTGATTGATTGATTGATTGATTGGTTGGTTGGTTGGTTGATTGAATAAAGGAATGACTGATCGATCTATCCATACATCAATCGATCGATTATTTGATTGATTGATTGATTGATTGATTGATCGCTTGATTCAAAAATGCATTCATTCTTTCATTCATTGACTGCTTGATTGATTGATTGATTGATGGATGGATGGATGGATGGATGGATGGATGGATGGATGGATGGATGGATGGATGGATGGATGGATGGATGGATTGTACGATCGACTTTTTGATTATAAGCAAATTAGTTAATTCATTAACCTTATTTATACACGGTTGGTTTTAAGGTGGCTCAACTGGATTTTCAAGGGGTAACACCGCTTAAGTTTGAGAATTAACTACGTCGCCTTAAACAATGCTATCCGATAACGATCACCACAGTTGTATTAGATAAAGATGAATTTTTTTATGACCAGTGTTATATTGACATCGGAGTTGCCATAGCGACGAAATGACGTCATTACGTTTTTTACTTTCCCTGGTTTTCATCGGCACCAGGTTATTTTTCGAAAATCGCTCAAAGGAGCCTGTACCACACATAGCTGCCTCAATGTTGCCAAAGGTTAAACAAATTCTATGAGAGCTTTTTCGAAATATTTGGAGATGAAATTTTTGGGGCTATAAATACAGTCAAAAACATACTAACGAGAAAATGGGGTAATATCTAAAGAAAACGACGCGCCTGTGAATTGCAATTTCATCTTATAGTAGTTTAATTCCATATAACATCGTGTGTAAAACAGTGGTGGGGATTGCTTTGGTCGATTGCGAGAAAAAAGAATTTGATGAGCGTGCGTTCCGGTGCTCTTGTTGCCATTTATAATTTGGTCTATGCCTGCAAAAGGGATAATAAATAAAAACCGCTCGTTGATTTTTTTTTTTTTAAATTTGACAAACTCGAGGTTTGTCATCAGTTGATATAGCTTGCAAGTTTCAAGCTCATTGAAAACATTTAAGGCAGTAAAATCGGGCCTCCAATGTACTGTTTTTTTCTTGCAGATTTTGTGTTTGCAAGCGAGTGTCCTCGTTATTCGCGGGTATTGTTTTCAAGTTTCATATCCACGTGCACGACTTCAGCAAAAAGTTCATTTGCATTACATAGAATGCTCGACTGCTTTCCGATTAATTTTCCGAAACATGGTTATATTGTCATAAAAAATGTTGTGGTTATTCATCGTGGTAGAGTACAATAATAACAAAGTATTATTTCGTTTGTCTCACGACGTAGTCACGTGTGATGGAGATCGCACGTTTCGACTGCATACTGCTAGTCTTCATCAGCCGATAAGGTCGACTGGTTGTGCGTTAGCTTATAAAGCACACGGCTGCGCTGTGATTGGTTGGTTTTCAACAGCTCTGATTGGTGCATTTCGATCCTCAGTGTTCTGCATGCTGGTGTACTGTTGCTCCCTCGGCGGTCCGCAGTCGTACAGTTCTCCTGTTGTTGTGTTTTTTGATCGTGGGCATCCATGCTTCAGGAATTTCAATTCCACTGTCCCTGTTGATATTATTAGGGTGAAGTCATATGTGAATCGCCTCTTTGACCCGGCGTGTGTACCAGTGCGAGTCACGATCAATAAACTTTACCTCATTCCAAAGCGGGTAGTGTCCGGTGTTGTTGGTATGCTCTGCAACGGCGGAAGTCTGGGTGCGTGCGAGTCGGATGTACCGGTCGTGTTCTTTGATCCTATCTTGCATAGGTCTTCCAGTCTCGCCGATGTAAACTTTGCCACATTCACAGGGAATCCTGTAAACAACGCCATCTTGCTTAGTCGAATCAACAGCGTCTTTCGGCCGTACTAGTTGTGATCGTAGTGTAGTTTCCGACTTGAAAACAGCGCGTACGCCTTGTTGTTGTAGGCAGCGGCGAAGTTGCTCGGAAAGACCTTTGACATAAGGTAGAACGGCAGTAGATTTAAACTCAGCCACGGGTTCAGCGCTGGTGTTCGGTTTTCTAGTCTTGGTGATCTTCTGCAAGAAAGAAAAAGGATAACCATTAGATACAAGAACAGATGGCAGATGTTTTTTCTCCTTGGAGATTACAGATGGTTTTGTTACGAGGCGTTTAGCGCGTTCGTAAAGACACTTTACAATTCCGCGTTTTACTGATTGAGGGTGATGTGAATCATACGCTAAGTATTGATCAGTGTGTGTAAGCTTCCTGTATACGCTGGTGGTGAGGCGGCCGTCTGGTTCTCTCGAAACTGCGGTGTCAAGAAAGGCAAGTTTGCTGTCACTCTCTGTTTCCATGGTGAAGCGAATGGAAGGCTGCTGGTTGTTAAGATGTTGTAAGAAGCTATCGACGTTCTCGCGATCCAAGATGTTAAAGGTATCGTCTACGTAGCGTTTCCATATCTTAGGTTTGTAGGATGACGAAGCTATTGCCTGCTCCTCAAAGCTCTCCATGTAGAGGTTAGCAATAACAGCGGAAACTGGGCTTCCCATGGCTGCGCCTTCTTGTTGTTCGTAGATTGATCCGTTATACTGGAAGTATGTGGATTTCAATACAAACTTCAGAAGATCAGCGATCTGAGCAGGTGTTAGCGTTGTGCGGTCAGCAAGGCTGGGGTCATCCTCTAGTTTCCGTAGCGCGGCTTGTACAGCGCCGTCGATAGGAACGTTGGTAAACAACGACTTTACGTCGAAAGACACCATGACCTCGTTGTTCAGGATCGTCTCACTGCTGATGGTGGACACGAAGTGGGCTGAATTAGTCACCGTGAAATCCGAGTTACCTGTTAAAGGAGACAAAAAATTGCTTAAAAAATTGTAACAGCATTTGTCGAGCTCTTGATGTCAAGGGCCTCTGTCCAGAAAACGAAAGCTATTATTCTGCATATATTGTCATAGCTATTCTCAACCCAAGGCAGATTAGCATGCTTCAGAAAAAATTGTTGGAAAGCAATCGAGCGTCCTGTTTAATGCAAATATTTTTTTACGGGAGTGGTGTACGTAGATATGACACTTGAAAACAATACCCGTGAATAATGAGGACACTCGCTTGTAAAATATCAGTTTATTGGAGGCCCAATTTTATTGTCTTAAATGTTTTCAATGAGCTTGAAACTTGCAAGCTATATCAATTGATGACAATCCTCGAGTTTAACAAATTTTTTTTAAATAATTCATCGAGCGGTTTTTAATTTATTATCACTTTTGCAGGCATAGACCAAATTACCTTATTATAGGAAATTAACGCTTGTGTTAATTAAGGTATTTGAAATTAACGCGACTTAAATCAACGCGAATTGAAGGAAAAATTACTTCCAAATTAAGGAAATTAACGCGAAAGAGGGGGTAACATTTCAAAATGAAGGAAATTAACGCGACATACACCAAGGAAAAAGGAACTTGTTGAGATAACAGGAACAAGTTTACTTTAACACAAAGGAACCTGACCGCCTCGAGCGTTCTTCACAGTTTTAGTGATCCGGAAGATTTCCACCCTGATGAAATAATGACTTTTCATAAGTGTCAAGACGTCTGGACTGTATAGAGAAATTGGTTCCTAAATAATGGAAATTAAGGTCATGGAAATTAGCGCTCCACTTAATTAACGGCGCGGAAATTAACGTTAACAAAAATTAACGCGACTTAAATTAACGCGAATTTTTGAAATTCGCGTTAATTTCATGACGCGTTAATTTCCTATAATAAGGTTTATACAAAAATGGCAACAAGAGCACCGGAACGCACGCTCATCAAATTCTTTTTTCTCGCAATCGACCAAAGCAATCCCCACCACTGTTGGCGACAGCGATTTTAAATGGAATCAAACTACTATAAGATGAAATTGCAATTCACAGGCGCGTCGTTTTCTTTAGATATTACCCCATTTTCTCGTTGGTATGATTTTGACTGTATTTATCCCAAATATTTCGAAAGCGCTCTCATAGAATTTGTTCAAACTTTGGCAACATTGAGGCAGCTTTGTGTGGTACAAGCTCTCTTGAACGATTTTCGAAAAAATCTCCTGGTGCCGAGGAATACCAGCGAAAGTAAAAACGTAATGACGTCATTTCGTCGCTATGGCAACTCCGATGTCAATATAACACTGGTCATAAAAAAAAATCATCTTTATCTAATACAACTGTGGTGATCGTTTTTCGATAGCATTGTTAATGGCGACGTAGTTAAGAGCACAGGTTTCCTACGGTCAAACATATGTCGGTAAGAGTCCTTAAATGGATTTCGCTCATTCTCTTACCATGGGTAGGTCTCAATATGAAATAAATCACAGTATACTTTGTTTGGCTAAATATCGATTTGTTTTCGAGAAAATCGATAATTCTAAAATCCAGCAAAATTGACGCTTTCGGAGCTCAAAATTTATGCCGAGTTTGTTAGCTTCGCGTCGAAAAATAAAGCACTCTGGAAGAAAAATACCTATTTAATATCGAAGAATAACATCAAATTAGTACGTCGAAAGCAATTTCTGCTCTTAAAGTCCTTTTATTTACAAAATATAATTAAGTTTATTCGACACACTTTTGATTTAATTCAAAATAGGTCAAACTTATCGCTTTATTTAAGTATGAGCGAAGCGAAATAAATGGCCGAAAATTTGGTATTAGACAGATAAATGATTGTTCTTTTCGATACTAAAAGGATTTCCTAGGGAAATGATTTAGTGCGATGCTTTCAGATCTCAAAGTTGCTTAAAATTCGTTTATTTAAAAGACCGTGACATTGTTGATCTTATCAACATCATGTAAACATTCCACGCAAAGGTTAATTTTCCCCATGTGAACTTCAACTGAGTAAAATAAAAACATAGACTTGCTTACCGTGGTGTTCGCTGATACATTGTAAATCCTGTTTTCCTCATTTACGACAAAACCTAAGCCCTCGGCGAAGCTGTTATCCAATTTTCTTGACGCGCCATTTGTAACTGATTTCCACGTCTTGAAGTGACAGTTATTTTCCATGCATTCTTGAAAACGGTCCTGAGTCTTAACTGATCAGTGTAAACAGGAATACGAAGTACTTTGCTTTAAATCAACTTAAAGCTTAGCAGCAGTGGTAGATAAATCGATACGGCCGGCGAATCTTCGTTTCGAAAACCGCCATTTGAGATTTGTCGGCCCTTTGTCCTGCGGTATGCAGATAATTAATTCACACTTGAGTAACTTCCGGCACATGAAATCGACAACCACCGTGACCAGATAGCACCCTCCTTTTCGAAATATTGGTCGAGGCACTATTTTTATCATTTTAACATAAGCTCTCAATGAAAAACTTTTGGGCTGAACTTGTAATAAAGTTTCACTTCAGTTAGCCACAATTCGAGAGAGTTGTTAAATGGTTGCATGAAATCCGGGTGGAAAGTTCTTCTGTTGCGTTGCTTCGCTTTGTTTCATATTTTTTATCCAGTTCTTACCCTTGTTCAAATTCTTGTCCCTTCTTCAGTGGAAAATTTGAAACGACGTTAAAATCCCTATAAGACGGAGATCTCTTTTAGACGAACTGAGTTGGAGCCGGTCCCGAAGGTACCCGTTTCAGAGAGAGTTGGCTGTACACAAAACCTTAGATGGCGTCGTTGGATCCGTCTTCCGTGAATGTTAGTTAAAAATATATATTCCGCTGTGTAGTCTAGCCTGTAAACAAGCTCTCCTTCTTTCTCCTGTGGAGGATTGGGCGAAATAAAAGCGGGAAGGAAAGGTGGGAAGGGGTGGGGAAAAAAGGGACCATATATCATGTATATGCAGTTGTAATACCAGTCACGGTAAACAATTTATAAAACGCTGAACATTTATGACTGTTTACACCAAGGTGTATAATGGTGTAAAACTTAAGGAAAGGGTGCTTTTCACTTCATTAGATTAAGCTAGGTGAAGAAAAGTACACGTAATCAGAAGTTTGTGATGGACTTCTGACGTGATGCCATATTTTGTATTTATTTCTGCAAAGTACAACAAAGCATTTATACCAAAGTAGCATTATTAAAAAAAAAAATGAGCATAATTACAGTTGAGCATTATATCGGACAAAAAACAAGCATTGTTAGAAGCATAGCATTCCCTTTTTACCAGCGTAATTGGAAGGGCCTCTGGTATTCAGTTAGAAAGAACTTGCATTCAAAAGATACCGCGTTCTAGAAACAAGTCACCCCGTTTTGGCTGCTGATATTTTGGAACTTTTGTGTGTTCAAAATACCATATCTCGTTCTAGATATCGTCTGATATTGAAAATCCCGTTCTAGATCGGGAACCCAAAACCACGACCTCATTGGACGGCACAGAGCCGTTTTTGGGGAATACCCCAGCTTCGACAACTCCTTCCTAATAAAGTTCGCCTATTGAATTGAGAATTAAGGTGATTTTAAAGTTATTACTTTATATCTCTTGTTGTTTGGAAACTTGAGTCGTATTATAATTATAACCGTCTTATTTATGAAGGAATAGACTGCGGATAATATTTGAAACTTAAACCGTTTTCCCCTAATAGCTTCCAAATCAACTCAAAAACACACCGGAAAACAGGTTTAAAAACAAAATATTTATATAATGACTATGATATTTAGTACATTTGGGTTCCCTGACGGCGAGGCGCTTGTCCCTCCCCGCAAGCTCTGGCGGGGGGCACCTTCCCTTGTTTACGCCGGACCCCAACAGAATATATACATGGTCATAAAAAAAAAATATTTTTTAACATTCACGGAAGACGGATCCAACGATAAAATCTTAGATTTTGCTTTCACCTGTTTTGCCTTGACCTAATCAAGAACTTGGACAAAGGTAAGAACAAAAAAAAAACTATAAAGCGAAGCAACGCAACAGAAGAACCTTAGACCCGGGAGTTAAAAGCGCTGTCAGGCAACTATTTAGCAACTTTAACAAACGGTAGCTACCTGAAGTGAAACTTAATTACATGTTCAGCCCAAAAGTTTTTCGGTTAGAGCTTATATTAATATAGCAATAATATGGTGCCTCAACCAATACTATACCAAAACGCAGGGTGCTATCTGGTCACGGCGGTTGTCGATTTCATGTGCCGGAAGTTACGCAAGTGTGAAATACATTATCTGCACACCGCATGACAAAGGGCCGACAAATCTCAGTTTTCGAAAAGAAGATTTGCCGGCCGAATCGATTTATCAACCACTGCTACTGTCCGGAACGTTTCGGTCCGATTTTCGGATAGGATATGCCTTCTAATTACACGGATAGGATAGGCCTTCTGTTTACACGGGGCCGTTCTGGAACCGGTGCGGGATGGAACCAAAACTGGACCTGCTATTTTGCAGGTCAAGTTATGGAACCGTTCCGGACCGGTTCCAGAACCGTCCTGTGTAAACACATGGATCGGTGCCAAACGCTTCCGTGTAAACAGAGGCCGATCCGGTCCGGTCCAGTTCGGAACGGCTCCAGTCCGGTCCCGTGTAAACGTAGCCTAGCTGGTTAGAGTATAAAAATGACCGAAAAAACGGCAAATACAGGACTAACAGCAGGTGTCCGTCTTATGGAGATCTTCAATAAGGGAGAGTTGACTCTACAACTGTTTTGCCTTAGCCTAATCAAGAATTTGAACAAGGGTAAGAACTGGATAAAAAATATGCAGCAAAGCGAAGCAACGCAACAGAAGAACTTTCGACCCGGAAGTTAAAAGCGCTTTCATGCAAACATTTAACAACTCTCTCGAACGGTGGCTTACTGAAGTGAAACTTAAGTACAAGTTCAGCCCAAAAGTTTTTCATTGAGAGCTTATGTTAAAATGATAAAAATAGTGCCTCAACCAATCACCAAAAAGCAGAGTGCTTTCTGGTCACGGTGGTTGTCGATTTTTTAATGTGCCGGAAGTTACTCAAGTGTGAATTAATTATCTGCATACCGCAGGACAAAGGGCCGACAAATCTCAAATGGCGGTTTTCGAAACGAAGATTCGCCGGCCGTATCGATTTATCTACCACTGCTGCTAAGCTTTAAGTTGATTTAAAGCAAAGTACTTCGTATTCCTGTTTACACTGATCAGTTAAGACTCAGGACTGTTTTCAAGAATGCATGGAAAATAACTGTCACTTCAAGACGTGGAAATCAGTTACAAATGGCGCGTCAAGAAAATTGGATAACAGCTTCGCCGAGGGCTTAGGTTTTGTCGTAAATGAGGAAAACAGGATTTACAATGTATCAGCGAACACCACGGTAAGCAAGTCTATGTTTTTATTTTACTCAGTTGAAGTTCACATGGGGAAAATTAACCTTTGCGTGGAATGTTTACATAATGTTGATAAGATCAACAATGTCACGGTCGGTTAAATTAACGAATTTTAAGCAACTTTGAGATCTGAAAGCATCGCACTAAATCATTTCCCTAGGAAATCCTTTTAGTATCGAAAAGAACAATCATTTATCTGTCTAATACCAAATTTTCGGCCATTTATTTCGCTTCGCTCATACTTAAATAAAGCGATAAGTTTGACCTATTTTGAATTAAATCAAAAGTGTGTCGAATAAACTTAATTATATTTTGTAAATAAAAGGACTTTAAGAGCAGAAATTGCTTTCGACGTACTAATTTGATGTTATTCTTCGATATTAAATAGGTATTTTTCTTCCAGAGTGCTTTATTTTTTGACGCGAAGCTAACAAACTCGGCATAAATTTTGAGCTCCGAAAGCGTCAATTTTGCTGGATTTTAGAATTATCGATTTTCTCGAAAACAAATCGATATTTAGCCAAACAAAGTACACTGTGATTTATTTCATATTGAGACCTACCCATGGTAAGAGAATGAGCGAAATCCATTACAGGGCTATTGCCAAGAATTTTCATTTTTGTTTGAAATTTGTGCATATGTCCTCTTAATTCTCAAACTTAAGCGGTGTTACCCCTAAAAAATCCAGTTGAGCCACCTTAAAGCTTGTTGCTTTTTAGGCCGTGGGCGCTCTCGCCAGTGATAACTGTTTTCAATAATTAACATACCTTATAACTTGATGAGTCAGTACTCAAACATTCCTTATACCGTAATGATTCGATTTAGCGCCCGGGGCGCTTATTTACTTTTGGCACCTCGAGGGAGGGCGCTTATTCGAGACAGGGCGCTTATTCGGGACAGGGCGCTTATTTAATTTCTTGAGAAACAACCAAATGTATCTAACAATAACAGAAACTGTAACAGTTAGAAATTGTTTAAAGTTCAGTTACTTTTAAAATAATTGTTCATTTTTGCAGTAAATATATACATGAACTGTACGGCGAACGGTGAGGAGTTTATCTAGTTGACGTCAATGACTTCAGTATGGGCAGTTATCCACAATAGGGGCACTTATTAGAATAGGGGTGCTTATAAGAACGGGGGCGCTAATTAGAATGGGAGCGCTTATTGGAATAGGGGCGCTTATTTACAAAAACACATTCGAAGGGGGCGTTTATTCGGAAGGGGGCGCTTATTTGAAGGAGGGCGCTAAATCGAATCATTACGGTACTTTGATAGGACATTACTACAATTCTTAATAAGTTCCTCTTACCTTAATGATATGAAACAAATGCCCTATCATTGGTCGATTAGTCGTGATCATTTTCTTTACTTGAGTGGTTACCATAGCAACAACATAACCTGATAAAAATTACCCTTAATTTCAGCTTTCAATGCAAAAGAGATTCTGTCAGAGTGGTTCAGAGCCACCTGAGCATTTTGAACATTTAAGGTGGCTCTGAACCGCTCTGACAATTTATTGTTTTCGATTTTGCCAAAAGTTATATCATGACATGCTGATCATAATTTAGCACTGAAAGCTTAAACTAAAGGCGTTTTAAACAGACTATATTGTTGCTATGATCACAACTTATCGACCAATAATAGGGCATTTGTTTCATATCATAAGGGTAATATTAGAATTTACTGTTACAGTGAATTTTTTACTGTAAGTGTTAAAATGCCTAAAATTTTAACTGTTTTATGTTAAAGAGCGAAAAAATTAAGTGTTTATTGTTATCGAGGTAGCCCCATTCAGACCCTCTAACAGTGCTAAAATAAAGGAAAGAGAAAACAGTGACAACGGCTATCAGCCTGGCATGAAAGAGGTTTTGCGAATTATACTAATTAAAAGAATCGAATCCCAATGATTCCAAGATGATTATCATTTTTTCGGTTGTTGAATGTGAACTCTGACAAATTGTTCGCTTGATTATCCGCGCCGCCGAGATATTTCCCAGTGACGTGAAACATCAGGTGAAAATATGCAAAAAATATCTCGGCGGCGTGAAACATCAGGCGCAAAATCCGCTTAAATAAAGTTTTGGGTAACGTCCTTCTTAACTGCGACTTGATTAACACATGATTTGCACCTTTATTCCCGCTATTCCCGGCACTGCTTTGCCTTCACCGAAAAGTGCCGACTTTTTCTTCCCACACCCCACCCCCGCTATGCTATCAAATGTTACTTATCCTCTTTTCTTAAAATTTGGAACTTAAGTGATATTTCGAACAATGCAACGTCAGATTTTCATAGCAGTGGAGGTCCCCACAGTGAGTTTTGAAAATAATAAAAACGCGCTCGTTTATGAATTTTGAGTTAACATTTTTTTCATCAGGCTTTTATGAAAGTTGAAGTATTGACCAGTATTGTAGTACACTATCGTTTTCATTTCCTTTCATTTCAAATCTTCCTCCTGTTTTAACGTGTACTAGCGGGAATTAAATCAAACTCGACTCTAAGTGGATACAATCTAGATCGTTTAGATCTTTTCTGTGTCAAATGCAATGTTCTAATAATCAATAAAAACATCTAGTCTTTAAAAATGTTCCAGGTACATGTATGTACAAAAGTTATAATACTTTCCTGATTACAATTGTATATTGGGAAAAGTTCACTCTGAGGTGATAAATGTAAATATTAGTATCATTCGGTTCCAAAAATTTTCTGACACTACAGCTGTCAATCCCGGCACAAAATCCAGTATTATTTGAATTTTAACAGCCCCACATTAGGGTATCTTTCTTTGCTGCTGCCTCAGAAACTTCAATCACTTTTCTGTTTATACTCAAAATTTTGCAGTGTTTGTATTTTGTGTGAAAGCAGGGTTGAAACAAGCATTTACGGTAACTTGAAAATAGCATTCAACACCACTCATTCAAAAGTTATTGTATTATGTTCCTTCATCATATCGTAACTTCCTTTTTTCCTCTTTTAAAGCTTTCTTGCAATGACCTGGAAAAATAGTATAATTTTAGCAAATTCAATGAGAGTAGCTCAACTCATATAATTATTTATTTCCTTTTACATTTATAAGCTATCAATGAGAAGTGAAAATGATTCTGGCAGCATTTTCATACTGCCAAGTCTATGGATTACAGCTAGTTCAAGCTCCCAACAATATTCTACCATATATTTCTCCCACATATTATCTCCACAACCACTAAGATTTCAGGATATAAGGCCAAGGTCTGAATTGAAAAGATGATAGCCTCATTTGTTGAATCTAGCTTTCACTATATTTCATAGTGCTAAATACCATGTGACTCCCCCCCCCCCCCATATTTATTGGACAGCAAGAGATAATAAAAGTTTGTGAAAAATGTTTATTGACATATATCCCATGGGTATATGCAAGGGAAAAAAGATTTTGTTATAGCAGCACATGTACCAGGCCAGCCCAGTTTCTCCCCATACCCAAATCATGTCCACCTTAATTGTGAAGTGGCAAGTTTCACTTTTTATTATTTTTCATCCATAATAAAAAATCTGTTGTCTCAGCATTCAAAAAATAAATTAAGGATCATATGGTTGATAGCTAAGCAGTTAATTAGGAGAGAACAGCTTTGGATATAAGGTTATTATAATTACTATAGATGTTCTCAAATTTAAAAATCTTAATTTTTAGTGCAAGAAATGCAAACATGAATTTAAAATTTAGTCAGTCACCCTCAACTTAACAAGCAAGATACAGTATATCCACGAGCAATTACGTAAATACTACAAAAACACCAGGAATGAAAATAAATATTATATGAGTCTTATAAGTCAATGAGTCCTGCATGAGTGCAGGATTTAAAATAAAGTCTGCGTCCGAGCCTAGTGGCCCACACAGCCAGAGCTTATTCCGGTTTCTGTAGCATTAAGCGACTAGGAGTATTTTACTCCCCATGGATGAGATGCTAGTGCATCACAAGGTTACCCCTGACAGTAACATCTGGGTGGGAAAGACACGTTTCTTGCCCAAGAACAAAATGCAGTGCCCTGGCCGAGCCCCGAACCTGGACTGCTTAATGTAGAGTCCAGCAGGCTAACCATCCAGTGCAACCATTACTAACAAATAAAAACTAACCACATGCAAATTATTTTCAGTGCTTCTAAGGTAATTTGTACTCAGGCAAAAATTATTGTGGTTCAATAGGGTATATCAAACTTTGTGTGAAAATCACTTTTTTCCTGATTGACTCATTAACTCAGACTCATCTGACAGCCTGACCGCAATGTCCAGCCTGACCGCAATGTCCAGACCCATGCAACACAGACAAAATAACTTGCAAACTGGTTGTACAAAAAAAAGCAATAACAGGAGTTTCTTAATTTGTATGCAGAGTTGTTTTATTTGCTGCTGTTATTTATGTGACAAAGACAATTAATTATTTGCATTGTTTTCAGCCAGGTATAAGCTCACTATTGTTTTTACCCATGGGTCTGATACATATACTGAAATAAAAACCTACCTTATTTTCATCCACCAGTAAAAGATGAAATTGATGTACTTGACAATAGTGTAGTTAGCAGAGGGACTTGACTTCTATTAGTTGTTATGTTGAGCAGGCTTTAATAAGCTCAAATCAGGATCGTCTGCAGGCTGAATACACTTTCTCCGGGTGAACTTCTTTGGTATCTTACTCACTCAACATCGATGTCAAAAAACTCCAAAATTTCGTTTCGAACCGCTGTCTTAAAGCAGTTCTGGACCATTTTTCACTTTGACAAGGTTTTCTTACACAACTGGCACCTTTTCTTCACGAAAGCAATGTGCTTTTCCATCAGACTGCAAAAGAACATTACACGAACATGGCATAAGCAGTCCAGTCGATGTCTCACTTTACGAATAACGCACATGGCGCGACACTAAAAACACTTAAAATCACGCACCCATATTTTTATCCAGTAGAGTGAATTCGTGTAAACCGTTTTTTATATACTAATGGGCCGTGTAATATTTTAATGAGCTGTACAAGAAAACAAAAAATTGCAGACAAATCGTAAGTATTTGCATGTGGAAGTCAGATTAAAATTCAAGCATTTACCAATATGTAAAAACCAAAACAGATAACGGGGCTTAAAAATTATCATGCCTTGAACTGTCTTGCGATTTTAGATAAACATGTTATATTCTACATCGCGTAAAGAGAAACAAATTAAACTTGACTGTAACGCAATTCTGCGCGCGCAATCCAATGGAGAGCTTTAGCAAATCACGATGACAAACAACTTTTGTTTAGCAAACAAAAGGTTTAATGAGCAGGAAAATAGCTGTGCATGTGTTCTATTACTTCTTGGCAAATTTATTTCCCATCTTCTGAAAAACAACAACGTGAAATGACTAAATCCTGCGTATTTTGAACCAGACCGCTAATTTTTCAATTTAGGTTGAACATGTTCTTGAAGTGCTGAAAGAAAGACACTTCCTGTTTATACTTATTTTCTGTATAACTATAAAAGTGATTTCTTTGAGGTCTTCTGACCACTCGTGTATTTTTTGTTGTTGTACACAAACATAAGAATATTATGCGACTCATTAACATATAAAAAACGGGTTACACGAATTCACTCTAGTGAACGGAATATCTCGAAAACTTGTCCATGTCAGTCTTTGCACTTCATGCATTCGCTTTAAATAAATCTATAATGATGAGCGTAAGTTGTCCTCCGCGACCTTAGCATGCATAACTTTTTCCAATCAGTTTGACGTTGTCATCAAGGAATCCTTGAGCCCAGTCTTCAAACAATTGCGATGCCAAACTAGCACGTAATTTGAAATGAATTACAAGCTGGTATATGTGTGATAGATGAAATAAGTATTGCGATTGGTTCTCCAAGTAATGCGAATTTAAACATACGATCCGCATAAATCGACAGCTCACGAACTCATTTACCAATTTGCTTTTTGAAAATATTTCACAATTGTAAGTAATTATTTATTCATCGTCAAATTAGTAAAAAAGATCCATGTCGATTAAAACTTGCGTGAAAAACATAATCACCATTTCATGTTCAAGGATCAGAACAAGGCTCATTTTTGGGCAAGATCGAAATGTGCAATATTTGTTTAAACGTCTAGCTAGTTCAATATCATTTAAAAGTTAACCGCAAAACACGCTCGCAGAAAATCAAATTTATATTTTTTGGAAAACTAAAAACTATCCTATTTTACCATATTTCTATGCAAGAAGGAAATGATATAACTTGATTACAAAAAATAAATATCTTTGAAAAAACGCACGTTTCAAAATGTTACTAATATTACGAGGTGAACGTGATTGACTACACGAGCTGTGCACAGGTGTTCAACAATAAATATTTCTCATGCACAAAACGGAAACTAAAGAAACTAAAGGTATCATTATTTGTTTCAAAGAATTATATTGCATTAAACCGAAACCACATACAGACACGTTTGCCAAGAGAACGTATTTTTCGTTTGGAACTTTCGTCTCAATGGGATATTCATGATACACTGTTGATTTAATGAAAACTATACAAATATGATTATTTTTGTGATAATGGGAAAAATGATATTTTACTTATTTTAAATAGATTGCTCCTTGGTAAATTAAAATTGTTACCGTTTAACAGTAAAGCGAATTTGAATTAAAAGCAGTTCAACAGGATTATGTTAATAATATTCCATGCAGTCTGAAAAGCAAAAGTAAGCTCACTGAAGGAAAGGTGTCATACAGAACATTTGGTAAACCGTTGATATTTTCGGGTTGTTAATCATGACGCCTTAAGGTTCATTAATGTTTGGTTAGTTGTTCAAGCTGTGTAAACATTCAAAAGACTAGTTAGAGGCGTTTTTAATAACGTTTGCTCACCTGCTCTTAGAACAAAAAGGTTCCGATATTATCGGGTTTCTTTTGGCTTGCTTATTAGAATATTGAATGTTAATGAGTTTATCATTAGAGGTTTCTGTGAATCTTTCTTTTACTTCAGTTAACTTCACATTCCGTACGCTGCCCGAAACTTGCCTTATAGAAAACGGTTAGTTTTTTCGAGGGCGGTAAATACTAACCACGATGTTTCGTCCGTGTCTCATCCTGCTTTGTGTCACTGTTGTGAGCTGGGCTTTAGGTAAGTTACATAACAAGAAATACACAGTGTAATCTTGCAATGATGTCGTATTCTTCAAATTGGTAACGGTGTTTACTTTGTGGATGTTTAATCGTTTCTCTGCGGTTTAGATATAACCTAGCGTTAAACGCAACAGTATTAAATGGGTACTCGGCTCTTAACATTTTTTTTAGCAAATTTTGCTAGTTTTACATTTTGGTATTTTCTCGCAACACCTACCGTTTACTCAAGCAGCGCAAAAATGTTATCCCTGATACTCATCGCTTTCCTTGTAAAATTTGGTACAACTCAGTTGTCTTTTAAATCTTTTCTTTGTAATTCAAAGATTTTGTTCTTTCCACTTCCTAACAGAACCAATTAATCATGTCCTAATTGAACACGCGTGTGCGTTAATCCGAGAACCTTGCCTAGCAATTTTAGCTTCGTCCGCATTCAACATTTCGCTCTCGTATAGGTTAATTTTTTTTTTTCATTTTACAAGGTTAAGTAACACATAGACGGTTTTCCCTTAGTTTGAACTAGCTTATTTTCTTTCTTTATTTTCCTTCTATAATCCAATTGTCGTTTGCAACGTGCATAAAACACCGACAATAGTGAAAACATTTCAGATTGTAATAGCACGGTTATTTTTCACAAGTAAAATTGGTATTGCCAAGCTATTATTTTAGAAAAAAAAGATACTTATAATACCAGCTTAGTAAGAGAATCAATCTTTGAAAGAGGGAGGTATAAGGTTCGCGGATTGACGGATTTGGCCTAAAAAAGCGCCCGGATTTCCGATTTTTGCGATATATTGAACGGATTCGTGGTTTTCGAAAATACAGCGGTTCGCGGAATTGCTGAGAATTTTGGGGCGGATTCCGGACTGTTCATGCCAAGAAGCTCCGATCGTTGGTAATAAACGAAGCTAAGATTACATTGCTCGGTGTTCGTCGGTATGTTGGCGGAATTGTCACAAAAACAAGCAATGAAACGAAACACCTTAAGAAAATGGCATAAAAACTGCATCTACTGTCCCTCGCAGTGAAACTATACCACGCAAAGTTTTCGAGTAATGCGGATTCAGATTTGAACGAAATTGTAGCGAATTGATGGATTGTACTAAAAAATATAGCACGGATTGGCGGATTTGGGTATTTCTATCCAACCCCTCTTTAAAACAGGAGATACAATTCTAAAGAATTTCCAATCACAGTTAAAGCGGCCTGAACAAGAAAAAGAATCTCTACTAAATGATCAAAAGCAAAATCCGACAAAAGCCAAAACTGCTTATCTTTTTCTTTCAAAACTTTTTTACAACACATATTTTTCACCCTTAATTTTTGTTCGCTGTCGCTGAAAGAGATAAGCTGCTGGTAGATTAAGGGTTATTTTTCCATTTTATATTTAAACGTCGTTAAGTTCCAAAGAGGTGGACCCAACATGAACACGCAAATATCGCCCAAACTCTATATTTCTATTTTCGAAAAAATAAATGCCCTGTTGCCTAAAATATTTAAACGAAACGCTTTCTTAACAGTTGCGCATATTAGTAATTTTTCATTTTATTTTTTTTTTTTCAATTAGAAACGAACAAAAAACTAAGCTAAAAGAAAATAACAATGGGAATGACTAGCGTATTCTACTGTTTTGAGTGAAATTTCAGTTTTACCAGTTTTCTTTTTTTAAAGAAGCTATGTCATGGACAACGCATCTTGAAAAAAAAACTGACATTTTTTTTCAACTTTGTCGATCATAATCTGTCTTTTATTGGTCAGTCGAATTAATTCCTTGTTTATTTTCGGCTTTTTGTTTCTCCGTTACTGTTTTTCTATGTTTTAAAACTATTATTTTGATGTTTTCTCTAGTTTGAAAGAAATCAGAAATTGGCTATACCGTAACATATCTCCTTTAACTCGACAAATCACGCAAATTACGCAGTCTTTTTCCCATCTAATGCACGTTTCACTACATGTTTCAGAGATCTGTATCAACGGAGGAAAAAAAAGTAGATTACACACGCAGTTATTCCATTTTTTAAGTCACTTTTACTCAATTTCGAGGCAACAAAAATTGTCGTAAAAGAAAGAGCCAAATTTTGAGAGCCTTTCATTTCGCCTAACAGCACGAAAATTGTTTATTTGGCGAAGATGTTTTAATAACCCTGGTAGTCTTACACCACAAAGCCACGTTTAACCATGACTTATCGAACAGAACCATAAGAAAACAGAAACAGGAGCGAAACTTTGTTCGTTTGCTACTGTACAAAGTTCAACTTTATACTACTCAGGTCAGTATTTACGATTTGCCTTCTCTTTGTTGAACGATTTTGGGAAAGAAAGCTTTAACACAGCTTATCGTAATACAAATTTAAAGCAGCGACAATTTCCCGCGAGAATACGTAAAAATGAGGCATTTTAACTTTACCAGCTATAGTGCCATATGTAGGTTGAATTTGTTGTTGGCTATCGTCCTTGCTCCGATATGGTTTTCTAAGGTTTCTGCAAATTCCCTCTCTCCTGAAAAAGTAATATTTGAAATTCGAATTTTAACTGGATAATCTCGCAAGAATACAAGTGAAAGCGGCTGCCTCTCGTAATATAGTATTTTAATTTTTTTTCTAGTTTTGTTTATCTTCATTATTTTGTACTCCACAAAGGAAAATAGAAGTATAAATACCGTCATCAGGATCTCCATGCTATGCAACATTTGTTGATAAAATATTTTCCCGTGGAAAAGTTGCCTGCCTAACAGTGTAGCTGTGTAATTTCTCTTGCCTTGGCAAATGGCAAACTAAGATAGTCGACTAAATGTTAAATGCATTACACAATTTCAAGGGATGACTGGCAACAGTTTATATGCCAACGGTCGGCATTTCCTTCAACTTTCAGTTGGTTTAATTTTTTAAAACTGCTTCAGTAAAGCTTAAGATTAAGCTGACATCCCTCATTCATATTTTACCAAGTCAAAAAGTTCTTTCCGTTCTGCTTGTGTTTTAGAATGCACCAAGCCGGTTGGTCTTGAAGACAGAACAATCCCGGATTCATCAATGACTGCGAGTTCGCAGATTAACAAGTAAGTTAAAGCCAATTTATGCCATTAATTTTTTGGCTCCCAGAGGAATCATTTTTCAACAAAATTCAGAAGTTATTTTACTTTAAGTTCAGATCAAAGTAAATCATTGCATGAAGTTTCAAGGTTATACGTTTATCTAATGGTAAGTTAAAGGAACATATAAGCGGCCATACGCATAAAAACAAGACTAGGCAGGCCAGGGTGGCATTTCAATACACATCTTTTAAATTTAAATATTAAGTAACAAATCCGCAGCCCTTAAATCAAAAACCCTGAATCTTCTTATTGTAGTATATTGTTCCATATATTTCGAAGTGTCACCATCAGGGTCTCAAGAAACTTGACCAATTAACAGAAATGAATAACAGCCCTTGCATAAGTCCTATAGGAGCTATCCGCTTAAAGAAACAGATCCGCCACACAAACAGCAGGCAGGAAAACCGATCGCGTTACATCCAAAGGTTATATTCCCTCCTTGTACCACCATAACGTGCTTTTATGGGACAGCCAATCACATCGCCGCTTTACCTTTACGTCAATCAAGACATTACGGTTTTATCTACACATCTTTGATTTCACGTCAAAGTTCTCTGAACTCCCAAAGCCTAGTGAGAGGATTAGGACGTCTCTGTAGAATGGGCACTTTGGCCTCCTGAAACGGTGGAGAGGGCTACGACCTCTTGTTGCCATCGAAGTGACTGACTGTGCTATCCTGCATTATCCTTGTTGGAAACTACTCCCCTATCCCTTAAGCTTGGTGTCTTGTTCTGCTTTCATTAGGTTGTGAGCATTTACCAAGTATCGAAACTCAAAAACTTAGTCCTGTACTCAGTTTGGTCTTTCTTTTCTGCGATACACGCATCGCATGCTAATAAACGTAGACTATAAAAATGAAAATCCCTTGATAGCGTTAAAAATCTTTAAAGATAAAGTGACAAAATTGTGGCCATTTGAGACATAATAAAATGGCCACCAAATTAAGTCAAATATAAAACTAACCACTAAGATAGTAAAGGAACATTTCAGTAACAAAATGACAAATACAAAATTATTACGAATGGATCGTGATAAGTTTTTTGAAAAGCCGTTACGCTGAATAATTTTCAAAGTTAGCTTATCGTCACTAATATTCAGCCGTATTTAATTCGCGACTTTCGCATTTTGGAAGAAAATCGCGAAAATTTCTACTCGTGAAAAAAAAAAACAACAACAACAAACAAGGCTAATAGATCAATGGAATTACACAACTGAATGTCCTGATTTTCAATATTACAGATGGCATGGACCGTCAGAAGGAAGACTTAATAACTACAAAGGTAAACCAGGATCGACCGGAGTAGGATGTTGGTGCGCAAACAAAAGAGATAGTGTTGTTAATCGATACTTACAGGTAAGGAAGTGCAAAACAAAAACATTGGAAACCTTGATAACCTTGTAAAAGATCGTCTGATAACATTAGTAATCGGACGATGTTAAACTTCCTATGTTCACCCACGTGAAAACGTTAACCCTGAAGAGGGTAGTTAAGGGAAGGGCACATTTTAAAATTGATGTTTGGCTTTTTTTAGAATTGCTTGTTTTAAGACTTCTGTTGCATTAGACATTAGTCTATACCCTAACGTTTATCGCCAGCAGGCATACCTTAACCCAGCTCCACCGACACTTAGTTACCACCTCTCACATCAAAATATAAAGTCTTGATTTACACAAGCCGATTGTTTGATCACAATTTCAGCAGCCGAAAAGAGACTGAGTTGAAATACGACACGCAGCGATCGGGGTATCTTTACGAGCTTCCAGGTGTCTGAAAATGGGATAAATTTTCCTCTTAAGTGTCATATATCTTCTTAATAGAAACTACAACTAAGGGGTAATGGAAGAGATAAAATCAAACCATCATCACTTTTATCGTTTTATTTGTGTTACTAATAGATTATTAATGAATTTGAGAATGTAACTAACCGTCTTTTTAAAAATGTGTCTGTTTAAGGTTGACTTGGGCTCTGTTAAAAAAATTGGAAGAATTGCTACTCAAGGTCGAAATACGACTTGGGACCAGTACGTAAAGAAGTACAGGATCACTTATAGCAAGTCTGGCGTCATATTTACTGGGATATTTGATATTTTTCACAACGAAGTGGTACGTTAAACACTAAGAAATTCAGCTTATTAATGGCTAGGCATATATGTCTGACAATTTCTTAGTGTTCAGAAAAATTCATGATTTGTGTGTGTGTGTCTGCTTCCAAAGGTATTTTCTGGAAACTCAGACAAGAACAGCATTGTGTACAATGACATACCCAGTACTGGCAGGAACATTGAAGCCAGATACATTAGAGTAATTGCCCATGATGAGGAGTACCGCGGCAACATATGCATGCGTGTTGAATTTTATGAATGCGTGGGTAAGTAATTTATTATACTGTTTCATTTTTTTTTTTTTATCTTTATAAATAATTATATATATGCTGTTTGATTTTATTATTTTTCTCCAAACTCTGGTTAAACCTTCTCAGAGCCAGGCCATTTATACATGATACAATGTATTTTGTTTTCAAAATGTCAGCATTCCCAGAAATGCATCTGTTTTTCCGTTCCTTCCATTAGAACTACATGTATCATAATTTAATCTTGTGGTCAGTGATGCCTGGACCAACAGAAACCACGCTTAGATATGAAAAGGGCCAATAGGAAAGCTCTCGGACTTAATAGTACATGTAGTCCCAAAATATTTTATTTTGGAAATAAATAAAACAGCAAACAAAGGTCAAATTATTATATTCGATTTTTGGACAAACAAAATGCAACACAAACCAAACTGTTATGTTTTGCTTATATTAAGGGGTAAATCAGTGTCTCGGTCGGCAAAAAAAAAAAGAGATTTTCAAAGTACATTGTCCGCACGCTGATTCGTCTTTGTATTCCCAAATATAAAAATAACATTTGATTTGATGTACATTGCAAAAATGACCCTCAATTCCTGTTCTCTTGTTCTTTAGAGGCTGTTACGCAACCTCCCACAGTGCCAAGTAAGTGTTAAGAGTAAGGGGAAGTACACGTTTGGATGTTAATCTTACAAATACAAATACAAATTGTATTGTCTTCTTCCCATGGAGGCTTTTCAGGAACAATGAAAAAAAAAAAAAAAAGAGAATAAGTACAATAAATTGGCAATAATATATAATGGCTATATATAATCTTCTTTTCTTGACTACGAAAAAAGTCTGTACATCCGTCCGTCCGTCCACCTGTCTGTCTGTCTGTCTTCCTGTCTGCCTGTCTGCCTGTTTGTCTGTCCGTCTGTCCGTCTGTCTGCCTGTCTGTATGCCTGTTTGTCTGTCTGTCTATCTGTCTGTCTGTCTGTCTGTTTGTCTGTCTGTTTGTCTGTCTGTTTGTCGCTTAATGTTACCGAAACCGGGATGGACCACTTGGCTCGGACACAGACTTTACCTTTACTATATATTGTTGTTATTCTTTTTTGCAACACTTGATGACTTCTAATGAATTTTGCTTTATTTTCTCCTTAATACAGCCACTCAAGCTCCAGTGGGTAAGAATTTTTTTTTATTGTTTGTTTGTCTGTTTGTATGTTTGTTTGTTTAATTATTATTTTGCTCTTCAAAAAGGCCAAAAGGTCAGCAAACCATTATCGTATAAATCAAACAAGCACAAAAAGAGAAGGATACATTACGTTCTGAATATTGAATAAATGTGTTTCTCAATGAAATTTGTGCATATAGCTGCCAAAAAATACGAAAATTTTGTCGATAAAAGGTTTTAACCACTTGTTTCTGTTTTTGCGTTTTTTTTTATACAACTACCATGATTCTGTCCAGGTACTTCGCTTTGAAGTTACTTGGCATACATATGATTGTACGCCATAATATAATGATGTTTGAATAGCAACCAAATTAATCTAGAAATTATTTAATTTTTAGCCATAATATTATATATATTAAGTGTAATAAAGGTAACTGATTCATTAACGAAGATTAATGTTGATATATTGATTAATTTTCAGTCTGTCCAGCCGGTTTCAAATTAGGCGCAGATGGAAAGACTTGTGAAGGTACCGCGCCATTAAATTGTTAACGTCAATTGTTAGTGAAAAGTAATAAGACTTGAGTGGAGTACAATTTAGGGAGTAATAAAGCGAGAAATTTCAAAATCGGCCAAGGTTGAAATTTGGCTAAGAACAAATTCTATTTTTCCCATTTGTTGTAAGTTACAAATATATGCTCGAAATGAATACATCTTTATTCAAATCCAAACCTGAAACCAACATTGTCATCACCCATTGGTGACGTGAAGATGTACATTTCGGTTAGGAATAAATTTCCTGCAATATCACAGCTTTGTTTTTAAAATTTAAAAACTGAGAACATTTTGAGAACATTTAGGGCTCAAAACTTCGAAAAAGTTACAAACGTTCAGTCTCGGCCTAACCCTAGACGCTCTTATATATAAAACTAATGTAGTAGATAGATTAACGGTAGGAAAATTTCACTTTCATGTTCAGATGTGAACGAGTGTACAGATAACACCCACAGCTGTGATCATTACTGCCATAACACCAATGGAAGCTATGTGTGTAGTTGTAAATTTGGATACACACTTGGCGCTGATAAGAAATCCTGTATAGGTAAGGAACATTTTGAGTACCTTATTGGCCTATTTTTGTTTTCCATTGCTTAATTTTCAATTTATAGACTGTGTTGAAAAATGTATTGCTGAGTCCAGTGTTTTGAGGTCATAAAGTGAAAATGTCCGTCAACGATACAATTATTCAGATATGACTCGAGAAAAGCAATGCGTTGACAACGCATCGTTTACGTCAGTCATTTTTTTAATTAACAGCTAAGAGACAATTAGCCAACAGGCCCATTAGCTCTTGGCCCTCGGCCAGTTCCTTCCAGCCGAACAACGCCTGTTCATAGACTACCAGACAATTAAAGATGTAGTGTCACCTTGTTTTAGTTCTACTTGAAAGTCCAATGTAGGTTTTGGTATTAACTGGATTAATAGTGGCCTGGCCATGCAAAACTCACTGTACTAGTCATAAAAGAGGCTAAAAATTGGTGTGGCGACGGGTGAATAAGAATGAAGTGTTCAAAAACTTGAGAAAGGCAGGCCGACGATTACAAGATTAACAGTGTTACTTGGAAGAAAATCACATATAAACTATTGTTTATGGTTTATTCACATCTTGGAGCATGAATTTATGCCGTTGGTTTATTGTTGAAGGGTTATTCTGTTGAACAGTGAATGCACCCTCGCAGCTCTAGCATAGTTTTCGCAAATTCTTAGAAGACTTCTAGTGACACAGTCCCGTTAAGTGGTACATACATCTCTTTCTGGGGACAAACGCATAAACTCGTACTTTAAAACCTTTGATTACAAAAAAAAAGAAAGGCTGAAAAAAACCTACCATCTTAATAATTATATAAAACTTATATGTATAAATAAATTGCCAAATTGTACCTTATGAATTTCATTTTTTTTTTATCTTTGAGATAACGACGAATGCCAAGATAGTAATGGTGGGTGTGGCCAGCTTTGCAATAACACGGATGGAAGCTACGAGTGTAAATGTAACAGCGGCTACAAACTTATGGCTGATAAAAAGAATTGCGAAGGTGAGCCGCCACAACATTCCAGTCATGAAACAACTTTGGGTGGAATAACGAGAATTGTCCTAAAAACAATGTATTCAAACCAATCATTACTCGTTATTCCTATTGAAAATAGGACATTATTATCAAACTCGGTTTTGTGAAGTACAGATAATGTGCGAAACGAGTACAGTTGTACTCCACAAGACTGGTTTAACAGGTTCGACGTGTTTCCTCATTCCTCCTGACTGCCCGAAATATAAAAAACAAAATGGCGAAGAAACGGCATTTGGGGAACATAGCGTTGAATGGCTAATGTTCACAAGACATTTACTTATAGTTTGATAGATGCTCAGAAAGAGATTTCTTCATTGGTTGCTATGCACGTGCAGCAATGCTCGTTATCAGCGCCTTTTTGTTTCTTCCTTTGTTTCAATAAACTCAACGCTTGCAACATGAAACCTAGCGTTAAAATACAATAGTAAAACTAAATAACGTTATTTAAGTGACAATGTATTTAGCACTGTTGTGTAAAAAATAAATAAAAACAATATTGAAAATCGAGCATAAAACGAAAAAATGATATTTTTTTTCAGATATCGATGAGTGCACTGACAACACATCCGGGTGTAACCAGAACTGTCAAAACTCTGATGGAAGTTACACTTGCAGCTGTAACGCGGGTTACAGACTTGGCGCCGATAAGAAAACTTGCGAAAGTAAGGAAGCTGTCATGTTCTTTTGCCGTTTCCTTTAATTTTGCCTTAAATTGTTTTATGTTGAGCAGAATGGTTTGAGGTAAAGCACATTCAAAACACATTTAAAGATTTTCAACCAGAGGTAACCAAAGTAAAAGCCTCTCCATCTATTTAAAACCTAAGGTTTTATACTTAAAAGTAATAAAAAATAATTTCTAACACTTGCATCTGAACATAGGGGAAAAAAAGAAGCGAATGATATTTGTATGCGATTCATTTTAACTATGTATAGTGAAGTGTAACGTGCTACTATCTCTTGACTAGCAAATGAAAGGAATTACGAGAATCACTATAAGAAATTTCCAATTAATAAGCTCTCCTTTTTGTTTTTGATTTTTTATTGTTAGTTGGTTAGAGTTAGTTAGTTAGTTAGTTTGTTAGTTAGACTCTCTTCCTTAAAGGCTATCATGATATACTAAACTAGATAAAAAAAATAAAATCGTCATATTTATATCACTATAAATAAGTTGCAAGAGTTTTCTTATACAACTTGTCTTTCTTTAGATATCAACGAATGTCAAGAAAATACCGATGGATGCGAACAGCTATGCTTTGACAATGATGGAAGCTTTACGTGCGGGTGTAACAGTGGTTACAGACTGCAAAGTGACAAAAAGAGTTGTGCAGGCAAGTACAGTCACAATAAGTTACACCATTAACACTTCTATTAAAAAATAAAATTCACACTTCGAACCTCATCTTATAAACGAGACGTCGACGGTTTTTATAGAGATAAATCAAGTCACGGTTGATTGGGGGGGGGGGGGTGCAAGGTTAATAAGGGAGGTGGGCTAAACGGAATTCTTCACTTCAATCTAAAGACAAGTGGGTTACACTTTATCTGCTGACATGGACATTATAACATGAGTCGCTCACAGACTTATATACGGTATATTAAAAAAATGTTATAGATGTAGTCCTTTATAGAAAACATAATTCTATTATGCAGATATTGACGAATGTTCGGAGAATACAGATCAATGCGACAAGTCATCCACAAGCTGCAGCAACTCAGCAGGAGGTTACTCGTGCCCATGTCTCTCTGGCTATGAAGCTTCCTCGTCTCGTTATAAGTGCAATGGTAATTTTATTATTACACTTTCAAACTTGAATGACTTACACGAACGTTGGCGAATTTCCTGGAACAATATTCATAGGAAATTTGAGTGTGTAAAGGACATTAAGGACGTTCGCGCTAATTTTTATGCGCATCCTTACTGCGCACATAATTCATGTCGCAACGCCACGTCCTCGCCTGGTCCCATACTTTTATGAAAGTATAATTTGGTGGACTAGCACGTATTCTACTTATGTCCTTTTTTCTAGTCCTTCCTCATTATGTATGTTTTTCGTTTTATTGTTTGTATGCTTCTTGAGTTTATGTATTGTGCAGTGAAAAAGAATAAAATAAAATGAAATAAATTAAATTTTAAAAAAATGATTTAAATTACCGTATGATCACGTCTACATTTACATTTAATGGGCTATTATAAATTAGTTAAAAATAAAACAAACCGCATGAGTTGTTGTTGTCTTTTTAACTTTCATTTATTTTATTACTACTGCTAACTTATGGTTTATTTGCAATTGACAGATATTGACGAGTGTAACACAGACGCCCACCAATGCAATTTATATTCGACCACGTGTTCTAATTCGGCTGGAAGTTACTCATGCGACTGCCGCCCTGGATTTGAACGAGACACTCGGTTCAATTGCAGTGGTACGTATAGTTTTGCACTATTTATACCAAGGGTGGTACACCCTGCGGTGTGTGTGTGTGTGTGTGTTTGTGGGGAGGGGGGTTCCGTTTGTAAAAGCAGGGTTGCTTATCGGAAAATTTGAATTGAGCCCTTAAAGGAAACCAATCTGGGTGTGGCTTAAGAGGAAATCCGCCAGGACTTCGAGTAGTTATTGGACAAAATTATGTACCAAAACTATTTACACCTGATTGCAAGCTTTTGTGTTACTGCTTCAAATATCTTATCGAAAGAAATCTTTTCTAACAACACCACACATCGAAAACACATTTTGAAGTTCCGCTGAATTCCACTGAATCGCTTAAAAGATGTAAGCTTTTGCCCATAGCTTGTGAACTTTAAATATCATTTTCTCAGACTCGGATAAGAAATTGTTGTACCAGAATTATTTCCACCTTATTGCAAACTTTTTTGTTACTGCTTCAAATATCTTATCAAAAAAAATCTTTTCTAACAACACCACACATCGAAAACACATTTTGAAGTTCCGCTGAATTCCACTGAATCGCTTAAGACGAATTTACAAAATGGCTACACGTGAGATTTTTCCTATACCTTGTGAACTTTGAAATTCATTTTCTCAGACTCTGATAAGAAATTGTTGTTGGTGTTATCACGGATAATTACTTACATCTTTACCTTTTATTAAGGGTAGGAAATAACGCAATAGGATTTAAATTATTCTGGAAATTGATTTTTGTCCAACTTTAATAAATATTACTCGACTTCCTAGTGGATTCCGTCTTAATCTTTTTTGACCCTAAAAGATAGTATTCTTTTTCCACGTGCAGTCCTAAGCGAGACCTTAATAATACTGGCTTTTTTTTTTTCTGGAACACCCTAAGTGAGTCTTAAATCCGTAATTCAAAACCTGACCATATGACGAGCATCACCGTCTCTTTCACATGGGATTTTCCCCCCGGATATTTTAAGCCTTTACATTCAGGAATTACGTGCATTTTACCCTTAACCGTCGTAAGAGTAGTTGCATTTTAAAAGTGCAGAATCGTGTGTTTTGTGTAATTCATACTTTGCAGAACATTAATCTATCACAATTCACTGATCGCGTGTAATACAGCCATAGTATTAAAGTACTGTTTATGCTCTACGTTATTGTATATTCTCGCAAATCATTCACCGTACAATGCAGTGGCCGCGCGCGGTTTGCTGGGAAGAACTGAGAAAAACATAATTTACCATTTTTTTTTTTAGAGCAGTTTTCAATTGAGTGTCGTAAAACCAAAACCAAAGTAATTACTCTGGCCAATCACAAAGAACACAGAAAATCCAGTGAACCAATCAAAACTCGAAGCAAATACATGTAGCCGGCACGAAGCGCGGGAAAACGTGCGCGAGCGAGTCATGATTGGTTTTGGTTTTAGTTCTGATTGGCTGAGAAAGTGGCGCGAGATTTTCGAGCCAATCACTAAGCGTAGCAATGCAAAACCAAAGCAAATGCAATTAACTTTCGACACTCAAGTGAAAACCGCTCTATTTTTATAACAATTAACTTTTACTCTGAAAAACATTAAACTGCGCGGAGAGCACGGAAAAGAGGACAGTAATCTGGCCTCCGTCTGCTTAAATATAGGATTACCAAGGACCCGGATGTATCCCCAACCTCTTGCTGGGAGATTGGCACTAACCAGATGCATAAAACCATTTATTCTCTGGGTGAGGTGAATAAATCTCCTTTTTGGTTGTTCTATACACAGATATCGATGAATGTTTGGTTAATAATGGTGGATGCAGCCATGGTTGTCAGAATTTGGATGCCACATACATATGCACGTGTCCCACCGGCTACGAACTTGATGGAACCAAAAAGAATTGCGTTGGTAAGTTATTTTAATCATTTACTTCGTTCAGTTCATAAAAATAGGTAGCTTTGGTCACCTATTAGGTTTCCTTTTCCGTTTAACATTTTTTATCAACTCCGTGAATTATTTTGTTCAAGAGATAACGTTTGACCGGTCAAAACATATCTTCCAAACTTTTTTTTGTAATGCCCAATAAGTTCCTATTTGTCTTTTTTCATTTTCCTTTTTTTTATGACAACGTTATCTATAGATTACTTCCCAGACCAATGAGGTTATTGTTTGCATTCACTTCAAAATGGTCCGTTTGCAGTTTAAGCACTGGCTTGCTTGCGATAGATGACGTTATCTTGTTTTTAAGAACAAGTTTAGTTCAAAGAAAGTGAATTTAATAAATTAACTTTCTTTGACATAAACTAGATATGACAGGTTTTCTGTTTTGTCATTGCTCAGCACTTCTGAAACCCTCGCTTAGATACACTGTATAAATTTTTCTTAGTTTCTGTGAGAAAATTTACGGATTAAAGTAGAAATTGAAGTAACACGTTGCGAAAACGTTTAGTTATTGCGTGTTCAGTATTCGTGTACAACTGTTCAGGATTGTCTACTGGTTTGCGGAAAAGCCGCTCTAAAACTAACCTACTCGCAAATATATATCTCAAGGCCCATTACCAGAGATGTAGACTTGTAGCTTGTGAACTTCTGGTAATTTTGATTTGTTTTCTTGTTTTAAAACAGATAAGAATGAGTGCTCACTTGCTAACGGCGGATGCCAACATACTTGTACAAACACTGATGGTAGCTTTCAGTGTTCCTGTAACAGCGGATTTAAGCTTAATGCCGACGGTTTGACTTGTTCAGGTAAACAACTACTATCATAACAAAGGCGGTGGAGCGTTTTGGAACGTGTGTGTGTGTATATATATTCCGGGCTAGAATCCTGGACCTGGCGTCAAAAATTGTAAGGGTTGCGTGTTTTTAGTTTTCATCCTTGCACACCGAGGGTTTTCTTCGGGTTCTCCGTTTTTACTTCTTTCACAAAAAAAAAAAAAAAAAAAAAAAAAAAAAAAACCAGAATAAACGTCCCCACAAGCTTCCAGCCTTAAACACGATGTATTTATTTTATTCGTGAATTGAAAGAATGAGGTAGACACCAAAAACGTTTTATCGACGTTTTTGACAAGATATATATAGCTGCGGGAGGAGTTATAAAACTTCACATTGCATATCACTGTTGAACATTATAGTTTAAACATGCTTGGGGCGTGGCCCATTATCATGCATGAGGTGACTGCCTTGAACACGAGCCTTTAGTTTGTTTGTACTTTGTTAAATGTTATCCAGTATCAAAAACAAAACACCCATCTTCACTACTCGTGGTGTTCACTCAAGTTTTTTTTTTTTTTCTGTAGACATCGATGAATGTTCGGATGGATCATCCCAGTGTGACTCGAAAAGCACCACATGTAATAATCTTATTCCGGGCTACGAATGCAAGTGTAAAGATGGATATACCGTAATACAGGGTAACAGCTACAAGTGCCAAGGTAAAATACCACAACTGTATCATATGTTTTGCGGCTCACTAATTGTTTTTTCTCCTCACCGACCAAGACCTTGGGGATAAACTGCTATGTCAATGCTACGACACTGAAACCAACGACTCGATTGCCTACAACAAACTACAACATAAATGTTTTCTTAACATAGTTAAAAAATATGCAACACTTTTGACATATGTGCTCAACATTTTTTAAGAGTTTATTCTCTTCGCAATGTGTAAGAAACAGCAACGAAATGTTTTTATTTTATTTTTTCAATTAAGATGTTTGATTGTCATTTTTGTTTGCACTTTAAATTCGACTTTTTTCCTTCTTTCCTTTTTTTTACTGATAATAACTTCCGAATGATGCAATGACTCTGATGTTAAATAATAAAGAAGGTAAATTTTAAGCTCGGTAATAAATAATAAAGATGAAGTGTTCAACATGACTCGAGCATGGGACAAAGAAAAATTCATCTTTATTATTTATCACCGAGCTTAAAATTTACCATCTTTATTATTTAATACAAACTTGATGAATTCGACATTGCTGATCCTAGCAGTATGCAGGACGCGTGTCACATATCAACACAGTAAAATGGCCCAGCTCACAACGAGTCTCTCGTAGCTCAGTTGGTTAGAGCGCCCAACCGGTTTCTGGGAGGCCATGGGTTCGATTCCCGTCGGGGACTCAGAATTTTTCTTTTTTTTCACGTTCGTGTCATGTAGAACACTTGACTCTGATGTTATTTCAAATATATTTTATTCCAGCTAAGACTTGTCCAGCACTCGTTCAGTCCCAAGGAACTGTAGTTTCCCCCTCTACCTGCCTTCAGGATCAGGTCCGTGAGTTTTATTTTTTAGGACAAAGAAGACAAGATAATTACATCATAATAATAAATAAATACCTTACAATACACATCATACATTACGCTACTTAGCTTAAAGATTACTTACTTAGATTAAAGTTCTTATCTTATCTTAGCTTTCTTAGAATTTAAGTGTAAATATTTTAACTTAAAATAGCTTAAATAGCTTAGATATATAATAATGTAAATAGTGTCCACAATTAGTTTTTTTTAAGCTAAATACTTCAGACACTTTAATAAAGTATTTCATTTCATTTCATTTCATTTCTTCTAGTTTACAATTTTTCTATATTGTTAATTTTAAGCTTTGATAAGCTAACACGAACTACATTTAAAACTGGACTTACACGAGGACTAAAAGGTAAAAAAAAAAAGAGAAAAAAACTGAAAGAGAAAAATAAAAAGACCTTACACGTTGATTCATTTCTTAGGGGACTAGGACCAATTTCACAAGAGTTTATAAGAAAGACTTTATAGGGTCCCATTTTTTTTGGTTAAAAGTTTTGGCCTTGTTTTCTATCTCATTGATGTGTTACATATATCGTAAAAAGTCGTTAAGTTTTGATGTAAATTCTTTCTGCTTGCATATCCAAATATAATATTTAGCAAGTAAGTAGCAAAAATTAATATGAAAATTGTATTTTGATCTATTTGGTTTTAAAGGTCCGTGAGGTTGGTGATTTGTGTACATTCAGCTGCAGCGCAGGTTATGAACTTCCCAGTAACGAGGATACCTTAGAATGCCTATCTACAGGAAGTTGGAATGCCTCAATAATTTACTGTCAAAGTAAGTAATAATAAAGCCTGCCAACTTAACCCGACTGATAGATTTAATCAGACTTGTTTGATCCCTTTCAAGCATATGTATAACCTCATTACTTCCAGCAACTCAAACTTCTGCAACTCTTTCAATTCAGGCCGTACGTAAGCTTTGTATATTTTTCGCTTGTTTGTTTGTTTCCTTTTTTTGTCTTTTTATTTGCATGTATTTTACAGCCAAACATCCCACAAAGCAAATCTCTGTAGGGCAGACGTATTTTTTTTTCGGTTTGAACAGAGCAATGAAAACAAATTACATTTTTAAAAGGGACTGGCCAGGACTGTTCATTATACCGGTTCTGTTCTTACACATTTTGCTAGTAGTAACTTTCGCTAAGCTGTAGAATATCGTTCCTTACGTTTTACCAAGGGTTTTCAATAGAGTGTTTCGACATATATATCGGGGTTCCACTGAACTTATGCAATGTTTGTAAGATATTATGAAGCAATTTACCAAAGATATTAGCTACACCACTGCGCTTATTTACAAATGATTCTATCATTTCTATAAAACAGGATTGAGTTGTCCAGCGCTGACTGCTCCAGCATATGGAAGCCTCAACCCATCGAGCTGTGCATCATCAGGGAATGTTTTTGAGGGGACGTGCCATTATAGCTGTCAAAGCGGCTATCAGTTATCAGGAGTACAGTCAAAGACCTGTCTTAGCAGCGGACAGTGGGATAGTCAGGAGGAGCCAACATGCACATTACGTAAGCCTCCGACAACAAACACTTCCTAAAGACCCAACAAAGCCTTCCTTTCTCCAGAAAATTAGTTTTTTTTTTATAATTATTATTAGCTTCGCCTTATAAATAACACATACAACTAACAGTAAACTTTTGCGGGTTCCCTGCCTTTTAAGGTAGGGAACCCGCAACAGCAGGGCCAATTGTTGCGGGCCCGAGACATAAAAATAGCTAAAAGGTATAACAAAGCTTTAATAACAGCATAAAATAGGGTCGAGTAAGCTGCGACAGGAATTGCAAGTTGGGCATACTGACCTCCAAGTAAATGCGGTAAATTTTCTACAAATGACCTATACAGTCGAAGGAATAGATGCCAGTTTTTGCCAATTTTCTGTTAAAGCACTCGAAGAATTTCCGAATTATTTCATCAGCCAGCGCGAGCGCTCACGAGTACTCCGAAAGCAAACGCGCCTTCATATAAGTCATGATGCTTAGCAACTTCTGGGACAAAAAAACACGTTCTCAGTCACATCTCGGCGAAGTGATTTTTGCCCCAACTATATGCAATTCCCTCGTCCATAGGCCTTTTTATAACACATTTTATTATCATTATATCATCTTTATCATAATTCAATCGAGTTGCACCCAAAAATGGCCTATCTTCGCACTGTGGTAATAATCCTCCTCCCTCCAAAATGATAAGCTTTCGCGTCTCAGGTTATTTGCGATAAACCTTCCAGAATGGAACGCTATAATTCTTAGGTCTGTAGGCATTTTTATTAAACGTTTCATTATTATCTAAATGTTGTATTTTAATAATCGGTAAATTTAAAATATATTTCATAAGTGACTTTAAAGTGTTGGAAATCCTTTACGAAAAACTTGTATCCATAATGTACCCGAAGAAGGTGGTGAGACGATGCATCATTCTTAAGTTTTCATTCCTTAACCTTGATAGTTACCAATATACGTATGTAAAAGCAAAACAAAAATCATTGCTTACTTTATTTAAACAGTTTACCCGGATCCTTGGATCACATGTCCAGATAACGTGATTGTCACGCTTTCTCCCGGTGCCAATACGGCTGACGTTAAAGCGCTTCTTCGGGACCCTCAGTCGAATCAACCGCCTTCCAGAATAACAATCACACCAGGACAATACCTCGTCGACAAAATCTTTCCAGCAGGCACCACGACCTTGACGTATGTGGCAACCAACCCAAATGGAAAAACAGCGAGTTGTCAGGCCGCCGTCATCGTTCAAGGTATCGTTAGTATTGATTGTTGTTGTTGTTGTTGTGTTTGCCATGAGAAAAGGCTGGCTTATTATTACGTCTAACTGCTGTCTGCTTCTCATCACTTTTGTTAATTTAACCAGACAAAGAAGCTCCTAAAACCTCCGATTGCCCACTCGCCATCTATGAAACGACAACATCTACCAACAAAGCAGTTAGTTGGACCGCACCTACTTTTACTGACAACGTAGGTGTCAAAGCAGTAACATCTACAAAGAACCCTGGTGACACGTTTGAGATTGGCTCAACTAACGTTCACTATAACGCGGATGATGACGAAGGCAATTCGGCAACTTGCACTTTTACAGTTAATCTTAAAAGTAAGTGTGTAACTTTACTTACTAGATAATATATCTTTACATACTACTCTCTTTTTACCCATTTACTTTCTAAAGTTCCTACATTTATTGCATCTCTGGGAAAATGCTTTGATCCAATAAGAATCATGTTGTTTTTATGGTCTTGTCCTCTTCCAGTATTCCTTAGCCCATTCTGATTTTACTTTTGCTTGTTGGTCGCTTGTCTTATTACGCTAGTAAGAGGATTACTTACAGTGAGGTTGATCTAACCGTATTTATTTTTCTCCCAACATTTGGCCAACAGACACCAATGATTTAGAGTCTCAGGGTCTGTTTTGTATTGTTTTAGTCACTTTTCGAGTGGTTAACACTTTACGACATTTTTTTACGTTGGCGTATAAAACGTACTTCATTCTTCTTCTTTCTTATTCTTTTTTTACCTCTATGTAAGGCTAACGTGAAAAGAGAATTTCTATCATAACTGATGATAAATATAGTAATCTTAGAGTGGCCAAATTTACATAAAAAAGAATCTCTCTCGAGGCTTTCCAGGAACTTGAAAGTTAGAATCCATTAATTGCAATTGCCAGGGTAATCTACTCAAGACCAAGTTTTCTACTTTTCGAAGCATCGCTTAAAAGTGCGAAAATTACTGAACTGAATTAATAAAAACAGGCAAACACGTATTTTTATAATATTAAAAAAACACTCAAAGATTTTCAATAGTTTCGAGGCTTTTTGCCATGGTTGACATGTTCACCAAGAATTAGAACTGTAAACAAATACATCTATATCGAACCATAGTGGTTCATTTGTGTAACATGGATGATTTTTTCATCATCGTGCTTTCCCTTACTTTTATTATTCTTTTTTTCAGAAATCCAGTGTTCAAACCCCGAGCAGGACCCGCCAAACAATTCGGAAAATATCAACTGCTTTAGTGGCTCATCGTTCTGCACATACTCGTGTGCAGCGAACACCAAATTATTCAAAAACACTTACTACATATCGTGTGATCCTGTCACGTTAGATTGGGGCGAAATTCCCGATTGTGTTGGTAAGCATTTTGTTACATTTTTTCAGTCATTTTTATCATCTTCGTACGTAATCGCCGTTGTCGCAGATGCTTGTTGTTATTATTATTATTATCATTATTATTATTTTTATTATTATTATTATTATTATTATTATTATTATTATTATTATTATTATTATTATTATTTATTTGTAGTTTTTGTTGCTGCTATAGTTGTTGTTGTCGTCGTCTTTGTCGGGGAAAGCCATATAACAGTATCATCTGTGTTAGCCATGAGGCAGAGTGCAGACATCTCCATGGAATATGTCGTGGTTTAAATTTATATATCTTTGTTCTTTGTTTTGAAACCTTTAACCTCTTTCGTCGTTTTTTTTTTCATATTTATTATCATAGTCTAAAACAAAGGTAAATACAAATCAAAATAAGTTTAAAAAATTTGAATGAAAGATTAAGTGAAACCACAGCAAATTTGATATACTTTAACATATTCACGGGATCCGTGTTGAAGTTACTTAACGACTTTCCTCTCCATCACAGGTTACACCAGCCCATTACAAGATGGTTCCTGTCCTGCTGGTTATGTAAAACAGGGAAGTCTCAATCAGGCACCAGTGGAGGACATTTGCGGTTGGTATTGTGTACCTATTTTTCGGTACAAAAAATAGCGATCGTCTCCATGCAATTTTATACGTTATAGCAATGACGTAAAACTACAGAGAATACGTTCTTAAAATATTATTAATTTGTGTTTGTCAATTGATTGAATAGTTATAATGACATTGAACTGAAAACCCCACTAAGGGAGCATCAATAAAGTAGGTAGGTAGGTAGGTAGGTAGGTAGGTAGGTAGGTAGGTAGGTAGGTAGGTAGGTAGGTAGGTAGGTAGGTAGGTAGGTAGGTAGGTAGGTAGGTAGGTAGGTAGGTAGGTAGGTAGGTAGGTAGGTAGGTAGGTAGGTAGGTAGGTTGGTTTGTATGTATGTATGTAAGTCAACTCAGGGATATAAATATTAAATTGACAGAAACTTTGACGACAATTTTGAAGATATGAATTTTACCCTCCGGCTCGTATATGTCAGTGAATTACTCCATTTCTTATTTCTTTTCTTTTTTATTTATTCATCCATACATTGATTCCTTCCCTCCTTCTTTCTTCTTTCCTTCCTTAATCCATTCACTCCTTTTTTTCCCTCGTTCGTTCGATCGTACCTTTCTTTTTCCTTCCTTTTCTTCCATCCTTCCGTCCTACCTTCCTTCCTTCCTTTCTTCCTTCCTTCATTCATTTTGTTCATTCATTTTATCGTCTTTTACAACATTACCTTGCAGTAAAATGCCAAATAGGTTCTTTCTACGACAGTAGCTCAAAGACCTGCAAACCTTGTCCACTTGGAGAGATAAGCAAGCAAGAAGGCTCACTGCAATGCGAGGCATGTCCGGCTAACAGCTCAACTCTTGAAGAAGGCTCCAAAGTGTGCACAGGTAATTTGAATTTAAAAACCAACATGTTTGTGTATATGCGTTGATCGTTTGTTTATCTATTGGTTTGTTGGTTTTTGGTAATTTTCTAGTGTTGCGATCACAAGATTATTGACGTAAAATATAAGATTCAAAAGACAATCAAAAGTATTCTAAAACTCAAAAGCCAAGCGACAACGGTTTCTGCAGAGAAATAATACTCTTTCGTATTTTCATCTGTTAGTTTGACTGTCCTTCTATTTCTGTCTGTCAGTGTCAGTCAGTGTCAATCATGCAATCGATCTTTATGAACGGTAGCTTAAATAGGCCTAATTTAGAAAAGTCACTTTTAGAAAGGCCGCGTGTCCTAGAAGAAATGAAAGCTACAATTTTTGGCACTATTAGATTAGTTAACCCTTGGATTTACAAGGCGGGGGGAGGGGGGGATGCCCCCTCACTTAAGGTTTCTCGAAATTTGAAAAAAAGGATTTCCTCTACAATGCTGAAATTTTCAGTAGCTGTTCATCCATCCCTTGCGGCAATTTTGATATGTCAATCATGTGTCCATGATATTTGACGATGCCATGGCAACGTCATAAATAATCAATGCTTGTTTGTTTTTTTAAGTCAGCCTGCTTAGACTGACAATAAAACGAGACAGTGAACAGAACACTGGAATGCAATTTTTGTTACCATGATCGACCTCTTCCATAATCGAGTCTCGCAGATATAGTTTTATATAGGTACCTTAACTAGTTGCGTCGTTCCATTTCGAAACGTAGTCTGAGTGCCCGATTCCTATTTATTTCTTTACTCTAAAGTAGATTTAACTCTCTAACTCTTAAATGTCTTCTCTGTATTTCTTTCTTTAGCTCAGTGTTATGCCGGTCAATTTTCGAACTCTGGATTTGATTTACCTGCAAACCTCGAGCCTTGCCAGCCATGCCCTAACAATACTTACCAAAGTCAAGTTGGGCAAAAGACATGCGAAAAGTGCCCTAATGGCACCGGCACCATCCATTCTGGATCATCATCTGTTGCTGACTGTGGAGGTGAACATAATATATTCATACATTGTTAACTGATGTACGTGAAAACCTGCTGATTCACCTATATAAAGCCGGGTTTACATAAGTGGGTAATTTTTATGTGACAATATTTAGCGACAAATATATTTGTTCGTGTAGATGACACAACAATTATTTGCAAGCATTCCAAGGTTTAGTGCCAAGTAATGACCTTGGCAAGCAGTGATACTGTACGTGTGCACAGTGCTCAGTGGGAGTTTGAGAGATTGGGGACCGCATATGCTGACGCAATATTTGCCACATTTTATGTGACGAGTCGTCTACACGAGTAATTTTCGTGTTTTACAACTTTTAGTTGTCACATGAAAGTAACACGCCAGCTTGACAACAAATATATCTGTTGCATAAAAACTGACCATTTTTTCTCATCTACACAAGCAAATAAAAGTTGTCACATACGAATTGCCACATACAAATTGCTCGTGTAAATTCGCCTTTAAAATAGACCAGGGAGTGATAACGTACGCAAGTGTATTATTGAGTTCTATTAGCCTGCGTTGCAGCCGGTAGTGTCACAAAATCCTTTTTACCGGGGTTTAAATTGCAGACTAAGTTTTATAAGCATATGAAAAGTTTTAAGTACAATCTTTTCGCACTATGTACGAGCAGCAAGCTTGCTATTCCATTTATAAAAATGCTAAGAAATGCGCGGGCCAAAACACGTGACATGAGCAATTTTACTCAATAAAGCACGCCTGTGACGTGGGCTGAGTGCCTTATGGGGATACTGAATGCACTTGAACTGACCAATCGCAGCGTGCACAATTACTTTAACATTTTATAGTTTACAATTAGAGTACTTAACTGATTTTTCTATGAGCAAAATCATAGAAAACGAGGAGAAGTAGTCTTGTTTTTGCAGACACTCCAAATAATATATTTTTTTTTAAATTACAATTTTATGCAGTTTTAACCTAAAAACGCAAGAACAATTTTCCTATTTTAAGCCATACGCAGGCGATCGTGTGCAGTAGACGAATAATTAATTGCGGGAACACCAATTAGATTCACGGAATTCTGATAGAACACGCCAAGTGTCTACCGCTGTGTAATGTATTTGTATTGTTTTATTCCACAATGTAGGCCCACCCGTAATCTCGCAGTTTGCACCTAATCCCACTAACGCCACCGAGAATAAGCAGACCCAGTTTGAATGCTACGGCCACGGACTGCCACTGCCGTCGTTTAAGATCACGAAGAAGGTGCCAGCACCAGGTAAATGATCTTTATTGTCGCGTGAAACTACTAAGATAGTAAATACCGTGCATTTATTTACTGTGTTCTGTTTTGTTTATTTTCGGTTTCAATTTTTTTTTTCAGACGGATTTGGCGGGCCAGTAACTCAAGAGTACATCCAAGGTCCCGACGGCAGCCAGATTGGCATTCGTCATATCATCACCAAGGTGTCTGAGCACGATGCAGGCACCTACATGTGCGAGGTGGTGAACAAGTTTGGCTCAGATCAGAAGTATCTGTACGTCAACGTGGAACTGGACTTCAGCATCGGTAAATACTTGTTTGTTTGTTTTTGTTTTGTCTGATGGTCAAACCCTACCGTTTTATGGGTCTGGAAATTGCGGTTGACCAATTTTATTCCAAATTCCCCAAAGATCATGATCGATTTGACTGACTGACTGACTGACTGACTGACTGACTGACTGACTGACTGACTGACTAACTTTTTTTTTTTTGCTGGCTGGCAGGCAGGCTGGCAGGCTGGCAGGCTGGCAGGCTGGCAGGCTGGCAGGCTGGCAGGCTGGCAGGCTGGCAGGCTGGCAGGCTGGCAGGCTGGCAGGCTGGCAGGCTGGCAGGCTGGCAGGCTGACTGACTGACTGACTGACTGACTGACTGACTGACTGACTGACTGACTGACTGACTGACTGACTGACTAACTGATGGATTGATGGATTGATAGATTGATGGATGGACTGATCGATCGATCGCGATCGATCGATTGATCGATTGATTGATTGATTAATTGATTCATTCATTCATTCATTCATTCATTTATTCATTCATTTGTTCATTTCGTATTTCTATTTTATTTTTAGGAAAGCGCCGCCGTCGCCGCCGTCGCCGAAGATTCCTGTTCGGAGGTTATTGATTACATGGAATGAAAATAGATTATAGAAGAAAATACACATTCATGTAATGTGTCTGGAAGTAATATGTAGCATTAAAAAAGGGTGTGGTCATTAAAGAAAGCCATTTGGCTTGACTTAAGTATGTCTGTCTGTATTTGGTGCATCTTTTACACCCTCGCACTACCATCACTTTCACACCCTCACCTTTTCTTTTCTTAAACTATTTGGTCTGTTTTGCACAGCAATAACTTGCAGTACGAGTAACGCAATCTCCATTTACACAGAACTTTTTTTCAAATTTAAATGTCTCTTTAAATGGTGATATAGAAAGCTTCTTACTTTCTTGTATTACAGGATATTATAATTTTCGTCCCCCTGCGATAAATAGGAACAGTTGACGATACTCCTTCTCTAAACAACGACCTTGTTTCTCCTTCCATTTGCTCTTACTGCACATGGAGCGCGTCTCCATTTGCAAAGCGTGCAAATACCGTAATAGACTTTTCTTAAGGCCCGTTTACACAGACGATTTTTGTCGCGTAACTAAATGCAATTTTTGTCGCGCCGAAGTTGCAGCAAGTCGCCGTGATATCGCGGCGACTTCATGCAACTTCGCTGCGATATCGCGGCGATGAAATCGCCATGAAATCGCCGCGAGTTTGCACGCGTGAAAACTAGTGGCGATAAAATCGCCGCGAGTCGCAGGAGTTTCGAACCTGTTCGAAACTTGATGCAACTTCAGCGCGACAAAAATTGCATTGAGTTGTGCGACAAAAATCGCTTGTGTAAACGGGCCTTTAAAGTGGTTCGTTTTTTGTCGTTTGTAGCCAAGTCTAATAGCTAGCAAAGTTTTTTTTTTTTGCCCTGACTTTAATTTCAAGCTTTATGTTCGACTTAAGGCTTCCTTTTCTTTGGAGCACTGCGGTAATAGATCTGAGAGAGCGACTGTAATCTTTTTTTTTTTTACAACACAACAGTTCTGCTAATGGTTCTCCGCTTTCAGTTAGGGCACTGTTTGGCTGTAAAATACTGGTTAATGCCATGACATTACCTGTCTTCAAGCAGACGCATCAAACATGCTTCTTTTGCACGAAAGTTGCGTCACCTCATCATGATAAACGTCGTTTCCTCTGAAATCTTAGGCATTATCAATTTTTTTGATAGCTCATTAGAGTAAGCACAAAAAGATAGCTGAAGGTTGTGACTATTTTTATCTCAACTTTCGTTGACTCTCGCTCTTTTTGATGGGATAAAATAATCAACAAAGTAAAACAAGTTCAAAGAAAGATCGTAACTAACAAACAAACAAACAAACAAACAAAAACAGGAACGATGAACGTAAAAATATACGGAGAAAAGAGAAAAAAATGTAGTAAACCACAAGCTGAATTTGGGATATTCTGATACGTGCTTTAATAGAAAAGTTGGTACTTTAAAGTGAAATAAATTAACTAATGTGTTCTATACATTACCATCGTCACAACTGAATCCAGCAATACTTGTAACCCTTCTTGTTCTTTTAATTTAAGCGTCAGGTACAGCAGTGAAAATGGGCGCTTCACAAAATCCGCAAAAATAAACGCCCCGCCACGATAAAACGTCACGTTTGATCAAAAGACACACCTCCTCTGTTATAGTCACCAAGGGAATTTGTTTATCGTTCATATGGTACATGAGATTGATTTTTATTGAGGAACACCAATATCACCTAACGGTAGTTTACAGATGAGTTCTGGGAAAAATACAGACAGAAAACCTAATGATTAGATACAGAAAAGGAGAAGAAAAAAATTCAGTAAACGACAACCTCATTTCAGACATTCTAATACAAATGTGAGCAAAAATAAAATTGGGACATTTTGATACAATATTATTTTGGTGTTTATGTTATGTAACAAACATGAGACAATTTTTTTTAATCACTTTGCCAAACACGGAGAAGAGAGTTGTAAATGCGACGCGCAATGCGCGCGTGGACTTAGGACTCGAGCGTGAAACCGAGACATGTGCGCGATATTGCTCGTAAGACGAGAGACTGCGTCTGTTTACTTGCAGCGCGAACAAATTAAAAGGAAAATACGCTTTTCGTACGCTAGGAAAATTAGCGTCTATTTTGAAGAAGGCAAAAACAACCAGAAGAGTGAGGTTACGATTTATCTAGATGAACTCAAATTTGATTTTCTCGAGAGATTCATTTTGTTTGTCCAATTTGATAGATTTTTTTTTGTCATGACCTAGGGCAGTTTTGAGTCATTCATAATCAGAATAACTAATTTAAATTAACACATTTTATACCGTGTTTCGGGCTCTTTTAGAAACTTTCCAAGCTACTTTATGGACACAAATAGAAATATTTTTAAGAGAAGCCGCGAACACTGGTTAAGGGACTAGTCATATCGCTCTATTTTGGATTTGGTGGTGGAAACATTAAAACGAAAACGGTGTTTGTGGATTACTATGTCAAATAATTTATGCCAAGTTATAGTTACACAATATTTGCGAAATATTAACTTCAGATACCACGCAAAGTACTGACTGTTTTTTTATTATTATTTCATGGTTGGTTTTATTTTTCATCACATTTAGGTCATAATTTTTCTTAGGACTTTTCTTCGACAATTGCGTGAAATCAACACTGACGTAGAATAGAAATAGAAAAAAGATATAATTAAAAAAATATTGTGAGATATATCAGTTTACCATATACAAAGCAAACGTCTATTTGCTTACATATTATATGAGCAATATCAATTATAGAGTTATTACGATTTCCGTGAAATTCCGTCCCACGTTTCAAAGCTTTTTTTTTTCTTTTTGTTTTGTCTTTTTTATCATAACTTCGAAGGTCGTGCAAACGTTCCCGATGACATTCTTATTAAACGGTTGGAAAATTTTTAAGGTCTGTAAAAACAGATTATGCGGTATAACAAATTTTAGTTCAAATATCATTTAATAAGGCAAACATGAAAGCAAACGTGACGTCAAAGATATCTCTCATATGCGAAAATTATCACATTTTACATGTGTTGAGAAACATTTTTTCCGCAATAGATGAATAATCCCATTCTCTGTAGCTCATCTAAAAAAGTGAATTTTAAGTCCAACAAAATAAACATGGTCATGTTGTCTTTGAGACAAAGTTCACTTTTGTGTTTCTTATTTGGAGTCTCGAATACGTTTCTTTCTTTTTTCTCAATTTTAAACCGAATTATAAAACCCGTTTTATACGGCTACCGATAAAGCACACATATCTTTTTCCACATTAATCCCCCCATAGCAGTCAGGAGAGCAATATGTAAGTTTTTGATTTTTTCTTACATGGAAGAAATATAAAAACTTTAATATTTATTCGTTCCTTAGGGGCTTTCGTCATATTGGACATTCATTGCTTTGTTTGCTCAAAATATTACAACAAGCAAAATTAATGAACTGAAGTCACGTATAAGCGGAGGCTTGGTTTTTTGGGAAAAGTAGTCAGGTTTGACAAAGGCTGCATTTACAGTTCAAAATGGTTTATGATTTTCAATAAAATTTGGCTGAATTTTATCTTCAAAAATCAAGAACTTAAGTTTTGAACTTTCGTTACAAGCGCATTATTAAAACTCAAACATTAAAGGTTTATTGCTGATTATTACTTGCACAGGCGAACAGCTAAACAAACTAATTAAAAGCAGTGAGCTTGTTAATTTGCAATGTTATATATCGATTATAGTAGTTTTGTCCTTTTTTTAACTTGGAATATGGGAAAATGTTGTTCAAACGAATTTAATCATGGACAATGTTGCGGCTGCGAAAATATGGTTTCGCAAATATAAAAATATAAATAAAGGAAAAAGCATTACTTATAGCTTCTTTGTTTCCAATGCATTTTTATGTCACCTGCAAACGGCTTTTGATAAAAATTTATTTGAAATCGAAGAATACAAACCTTATAAACGTTTACAGAACAAAACCGAATTCTCAAAAATTACTAAGAAAGGGAAAGCTCGAAAAAATTTGCGTTTAGTAACTTATTGGAGTTGAAAAACATTTTACCCAAGCAGCTGTGTAAAAAGCGTGAGAAAACATTTCAAAATCACAGGTAATGTTTAATGATGATCTCTTCCAGGTGTGTAAACCTGATATCCGAATGGACTAATTATGTGCCTGGAGTAACTGTGGATAGAGCGAGGAGCGTCTATACCTTTCTCTTACCGCTGAGGACAACTTGCCTGTCTTAGCGGGAAAAAAATCATGAAGAATTATTTTGTCTTAGTCGCTTTCGCAGTGTTCTTTTGTGGCGCTAAAGTGAATGCCGGTCTTCTAGATGACCAAGCAAGAGTTCTTACCGATTTCAAGTCGCAATACAACAATAGTCAGTCCGATATTATTTTTCTCATGGATGTTTCCGGCAGTGTGAGCGACTACGGCTTCGCTTCTGAGAAGATATTCGTTGACAATCTCCTGAACGAGTTCAGCATGGCTCCTTATTCCACAAGAGTAGCGGTTATCACATTCGGCGCAGAAGTCCAGACCAACATCAACTATATCGATATCGACCCAACCTCACTAACGCATCAAAAGTGTGAGTTTAAACCTTGGTTTCAGTACAATGTTGTTCATCGGTATGGCTGGGCCACGAACATGCATGACGCTTTTCAAAGAAGCAGTGACCTCCTACAAACCGCCATGAACAATAATCACCGCAGAAGTAATGTCCACACCGTAGGCATACTGATAACGGACGGATACTGGAACAGGGGAGATCCCAGGGCCAATGCGAACACTCTTAAAAGTACTTACGGAGTTGACTTGATCGCGGTGGGGGTTGATGGTTACAGTCAGTGGCAGTTAGAAGCGTTGGCAAGTTCCAGAGACCATGTTCTCGGCTTTTCCAGCTTTACGAATTTCAGAACACTTGCAATGTACATTAGGGGAGGTAAGGCATTATATTAGAAAATAGTACAAAAGTTAACTGAACTTGAAATATAACTTAAAAATTAACTCAACACTGACTAATCTTTCAAAGAGTGAACGGCACATAAAAATTTCGGAAGAGGAAAAAGTTATTTCTTACAAATTTATTCTCCGGGAAAGACGGCTTGAACCCCGAGCGTTTTCTTAGCCCGTTAACTTGAAAAAGGGACTTAATCACTTAGAACTTAAGCATCAACTTCTCTTTTGAGGAATCAACGGTGCAAAAAAAAATCAGAAGAGAGAAAAAATAATTTGTTACAGGATTATTTCCCGGAAAAGACGACTCTAAACCAGAATATTTTCTTGGCGTTAATGAACCAAAGGTATAACATTAAAATCATCAGTCTAATGCTCTCATTTAAACCAAAGGAATTCTGAATTCAAGAAAAAGTAACTCGTAAAGTCGTCAGTGGATTATAGAGGATATGAACTGTCTGTTTGCTACTAAAAAGAAGACGCGCGGTGCAAAAAAAAAAAAGAAAGAAGGAAAGAATAAAGGAGATAAAACACAAAAACACTCCGCTTAGGCTTTGGTCGGTTCAGCAATCGACAAAAAGCTATGATAGCTCGGGGATGTTTTGTTGTGTGATACAGCCGGTTTTCTTAATCGTTGTGATACTTGACAGAGTATTTTAAACCGGTATTTCGTTTTTGCCTTCACAATTTATTTAGCTATTAACTATAATGTAAAATGCTCATATAACCATCGATTCTTAAACAAACTTTAAAGAACTAAAAGACTGACTAGCTATTTCGTATATTTGTTAAGTTAAACCAAGTTTTCGCAAGAAGGGATATATATTCAAGTTGTTTGAAAGAGAGATAATCAGACGGGTTTTTTAGTGAAGTTTAACGGGCTTTTTATTATACGTACGTGTGGTTTAAATCTGAGGTCATCAATTTTGTAAAACCTAAAGTAGCTAGTCATACCATAATACCATCACCTTTTTTCATTAGAACAGGAAAATTTTTTTTAAGGGCAGTTAGCAAAGTGTTTGACACGAATACAACATGAAACGCGAATACAACATCTCTTAATTGCGAAACGTTCTTTTGTTTATACCTTTGTAAATTAAGAGAGGGTGTTGTAGTGTGGTTGTCTCCTTTCTTTCAATTTTTTTTCAAAAATTTAATATCGTATTCAAACGTTTATCACTCTTTTTTTTACAATAATCAATTCTATTCCCACCGCTTGGAAATAAGCAATAAAAATTGCTATGTTTGTACCCCTCACAGCCGAGAGCGAAATTTTAAGATGTCACAAAAACAGTTTTTGCTGCGTAGCACTTACTAGTTAAAAATTTTAAGATACTGTTTCAGTTACCCGATGAAACATTTATGGAGTTTATGAACTGTCCTTCCTTAAAAAAAAATGACATAAAGATAGAAATGTTTCAATATAAGATAATTTGCATTATTCTTTCAACAAAAGTTAGTTTCTTTATAGCCAAATATCCGATAATGACATATGCCCTTAATATCTCACCGACAACCATTTTAAAAATCACAGGTTTTAACATTCCGTTTAACTTCATCCTTCAGTGGAACTCATTTCCAAACTGGTGGGCCAGTTAAACTAAAGCGAACATCACATAGTCAATGAATGAATGAGCGTTAAAAACCTCATTAATAATTCATAAAAAAATACAAAAGAAATTAATGTTTAATGAGTGTCTTTATATCTGATAAAGACACGGCTAAACTTTACGTCCAATTTTCTAGGCCAAAATAACCCTAAATCTTAATATTAGTGCATGAATGAGTTGATCTACATCAGACGATTTTTAAGCCGTTCAATAAATTCGCAGTTCGTATTTTATCAAGTCTAAAACACTCGGCTGCGCCTCGTGTTTTAAACTTGATAAAACACTACTGCTCATTTATTAAACATTACATAACTGATTTTTTAGCTTAAAAACCTATTCTACACGTAGCATTTGACAGTAGAGTGATTAAGCATGACGTTATACGGCAAACGGAAAACGCGAGCTTTCCTTTCATTTTTCTACCTTGTTTATCGAATTCTAAAATTAATCCCTCATAAAAATAGGAAAAAATCCCACATTCACAACAAACAAAAAACTACTCATTTCCCCGTACGAACGCCAAACGGCAGAAGGCAGAAATTCTCCGTTCGCGGGAAAAATAAACTTCATGCTTCAGTTAACCTCTCTAGTTAATACGAAGCACAAGTACTCTTAAAACTACCTCCTTATTTCTTATCGCGAAGTACATCATATACAATATCTGCTTAACCGATGAAAAAATTTGTTTCAACATGACTAAAAAAATGCAAGCGAAGCTTTCAGCTGAGCTTTCGACCGTATCGCACAGTCTCAGTCATCAGCGATTTTTTCCAGTTTCGACAGTATTCTCGCACTTCTAGAAAGTGCTACTACAAGGTTTAATGATACATGTGGAAATCTCCTTTAAAATTTTATTCGTTTTTAAACATTTCTTTTATAGTTTTGGTTTTCTCGTTTTTGTTAGTTTTGTTAGTGTGTTTATACCCCTTAAATACAACTTCCGTAGGATTTCTCTCTCTCTTTAATAAAATTATTATAAAAAATATTGTCGTTATATTCCACAGATGCCCATGACAAAATTTTTATGGCAGTGGACAACAGCAAATGCACCTCGGCAAATGGTTGTGATGGAAACGCTTTCTGTGCCTGCGGTACCGTCAGCGGAATATACCAGTGCGTCTGCAACCGTGGATATTACGGAGCCGGCCTTCCAGGTCAATGTCATCGTAAGTCTCTCCCATGAAATATATTCACGTATTTTCAATTTTGCAGTTCTGACTTTTAATCTATTCAGTACTTTAAAGGAACTGTGTCACTGATTTTAGCCAAATTTAGGCATAGGAAATGGCCACCAAATTCGGTGAAAATTAAAAATAACCACTAAAAGCAGTAAAGAAACATTTCAGTAACACAGCAAATACACAAGAAGGTACGGAAAGTGGAGAAGATCGAAACGGATTGGGATGTGGGTTTTTGAAATACTGTTAGAGTCCTGTTAGGCCGAGCAGTTTGCACGGTTGATTAACCTCTTTCGCTTTTAACTTTAAATTATAACGCCCAGAAGACATACTTGGTCGTAACGAAGCTATGATTTTGTCTTTTAGATCCATCAAAGTAATTTCTTTTCGAACATTTAGTTTAATAGCGATTATTTGCCAAAACGTAATAAAATAAACTTAACTCAGCCGTTACACAATCTCTTGAACTTTCCGTGGTGAGGTTGCTAGCAGTTTAATAGTAATGTTAAGTCGTCGTCGTCGTTGTTGTTGTTGTTGTCGTTGTCTTAAAATGAGTTAACGACTAATGGAACGATTAGAAAAGAAGAAACATTTAACCGTTTTTCAATACCGTTCTATCGTTCAATTACCAAGGTAAGAAATAACTACTAATAAACGTGATCATTTTCTTTGGCGTTCAAAGAGGTAACTTCGTGTTAAGTAACAACATATAAACTGTGTCCTTTATAAAAATAAAACCAATGTGTCACTTGTACTGACAATATAGCCCTGTTTCATTTGATTAAAAATAGCTTTAAAGGAGCATTGATCCGGCGGATGGCGCATCCTAAAATATTATCCATAAATTTCTTAAGTTTGCCATTTGTGGGCACGGATAGCAGCTCTCACAAGCTCTCTAATATAATTTATGGCTTGCTACAAAAAAAGGCCTACTCTGGGACCCAAAGTCGCCATAACTTTGGGCGACTTAAGGCGACTTTAGGCGATTTTAGCTTATTTTGGCCAAAATTAAGGGCGATTTTGGGCGATTTAAGGCGATTTTGGGTGACTTTAGGCGACTTTGGGCGATTTTGAGTGACTTTAGGCAATTTTAGTTGACCTTTTAGGCAATTTTAGATGACCGACCTAAGTACAGTTGTGGTATACATGTACACGGGAATCATCATGGTACACCATAAAGCATTGTTACAGAGAATATCTATACTTAGAGCGACTTTGGGCGACTTTAGGCGATTTTGGGCGACTTTGGGCGATTTTGGGCGACTTTGGGTGATTTTGGGTCCCAGAGTAGGCCTAAAAAAGAAACAGCAACGATGCCCACATAACAATAACAACTGTTACACTAGGGGATAGTATAATTACAAGCTTACAAGAGCTGCTACCGTCCCAGCTACTGCATTTGTAAGCCAACTCAATCAACAATTCTTGTCTAGGTTTTATTTTGCTTCTATTACCTATTTGGTGTTTTTAATTTTAGGTTTTTCTCGATTTGAGGGTAGCTTTTAACATCTTTCCAAGATGTTAAAGTTGATGCTAGCATACA
>NC_135762.1:29210097-29228830 GCF_052425735.1 Oculina patagonica
AAAAGTATATTACGGTATTTGCACGCTTTGCAAATGGAGACGCGCTCCATGTGCAGTAAGAGTAAATGAAAGGAGAAACGAGGTCGTTGTTTGGAGAAGGATTATCGTCAACTGTTCCTATTTATCGCAGGGGACGAAAATTATAATATCCTGTAATACAAGAAAGTAAGAAGCTTTCTATATCACCATAAAAAGAGAAATTTAAATTTTGAAAAACGTTTTGTGTAAATGGAGATTGCGTTACTCGTACTGCAAGTTATTGCTGTGCAAAACAGACCAGATAGTTTAAGAAAAGAAAAGGTGAGTGTGTGAGAGTGATGGTAGTGCGAGGGTGTAAAAGATGCACCAAATACAGACAGACATACTTTAAGTCAAGCCAAATGGCTTTCTTTAATGACCACACCCTTTTTTAATGCTACATATTACTTCCAGACACATTACATGAATGTGTATTTTCTTCTATAATCTATTTTCATTCCATGTAATCAATAACCTCCGAACAGGAATCTTCGGCGACGGCGGCGACGGCGGCGCTTTCCTAAAAATAAAATAGAAATACGAAATGAATAAATGAATGAATGAATGAATCAATCGATCGATCGATCAGTCCATCCATCAATCCATCAATCCATCAGTTAGTCAGTCAGTCAGTCAGTCAGTCAGTCAGTCAGTCAGTCAGTCAGTCAGTCAGTCAGTCAGTCAGTCAGTCAGTCAGCCTGCCAGCCTGCCAGCCTGCCAGCCTGCCAGCCTGCCAGCCTGCCAGCCTGCCAGCCTGCCAGCCTGCCAGCCTGCCAGCCTGCCAGCCAGCCTGCCAGCCAGCCAGCCAGCCAGCCTGCCAGCCAGCCAGCCAGCCAGTCAGCCAGTCAGCCAGCCTGCCAGTCAGCCAGCCAGCCAGCCAGCAAGTCAGTCAGTCAGTCAGTCAGTCAGTCAGTCAGTCAGTCAGTCAGTCAGTCAGTCAGTCAGCCAGTCAGTCAGTCAGTCAGTCAGTCAATTCGATCATGATCTTTGGGAAATTTGGAATAAAATTGGTCAACCGCAATTTCCAGACCCATAAAACGGTAGGGTTTGACCATCAGACAAAACAAAAACAAACAAACAAACAAGTATTTACCGATGCTGAAGTCCAGTTCCACGTTGACGTACAGATACTTCTGATCTGAGCCAAACTTGTTCACCACCTCGCACATGTAGGTGCCTGCATCGTGCTCAGACACCTTGGTGATGATATGACGAATGCCAATCTGGCTGCCGTCGGGACCTTGGATGTACTCTTGAGTTACTGGCCCGCCAAATCCGTCTGAAAAAAAAATTGAAACCGAAAATAAACAAAATAGAACACAGTAAATAAATGCACGGTATTTACTATCTTAGTAGTTTCACGCGACAATAAAGATCATTTACCTGGTGCTGGCACCTTCTTCGTGATCTTAAACGACGGCAGTGGCAGTCCGTGGCCGTAGCATTCAAACTGGGTCTGCTTATTCTCGGAAGCGTTAGTGGGATTAGGTCCAAACTGCGAGATTACGGGTGGGCCTACATTGTGGAATAAAACAATACAAATACATTACACAGCGGTAGACACTTGGCGTGTTCTATCAGAATTCCGTGAATCTAATTGGTGTTCCCGCAGTTAATTATTCGTCTACTGCACACGATCGCGTGCGTATGGCTTAAAATAGGAAAATTGTTCTTGCGTTTTTAGGTTAAAACTGCATAAAATTGTAATTTTTTAAAAAAATATATTCTTTGGAGTGTCTGCAAAAAACAAAAAAGCTACTTCTCCTCGTTTTCTATGATTTTGCCCATAGAAAAATCAGGTAAGTACTCTAATTGGAGGGTCTCAATGGGGTGGGGGCTTTTACGGCTAACGGTTAGTTTATTTCCATTACGGTTAACAAAAGTTAAAAGTTAATTTTCATTGTTTTTAATAGTTAAATATCAATTTCCATTATTGAAAAACGTATTTTAGGTCTTTGGACCATTTTTGAGACGATGAAGTGAACTAGTTTGGGTTATTTATAATCACTGACTTATTTTTACGGTTAACACATTTTACGGCTAACGGTTAAAATTTTCCATTTTTTACGCCTAACGGCTAAATTTTTGGCCGTTTTACGGCTAACGGTTAACCCCATTGAGACCCTCTAATTGGTCAGTTCAAGTGCATTCAGTATCCCCATAAGGCACTCAGCCCACGTCACAGGCGTGCTTTATTGAGTAAAATTGCTCATGTCACGTGTTTTGGCCCGCGCATTTCTTAGCATTTTTATAAATGGAATAGCAAGCTTGCTGCTCGTACATTGTTGAGCGAAGCAACGCCTAATAGTGCGAAAAGATTGTTCTTAAAACTTTTCATATGCTTATAAAACTTACTCTGCCTTGCAGACGAATTAAACCCCGGTAAAAAGGATTTTGTGACACTACCAGCTGCAACGCAGGCTAATAAAACTCAATAATACACTTGCGTACGTTATCACTCCCTGGTCTATTTTAAAGGCGAATTTACACGAGCAATTTGTATGTGGCAATTCGTATGTGACAACTTTTATTTGCTTGTGTAGATGAGAAAAAATGGTCAGTTTTTATGCGACAGATATATTTGTTGTCAAGCTGGCGTGTTACTTTCATGTGACAACTAAAAGTTGTAAAACACGAAAATTACTCGTGTAGACGACTCGTCACATAAAATGTGGCAAATATTGCGTCAGCATATGCGGTCCCCAATCTCTCAAACTCCCACTGAGCACTGTGCACACGTACAGTATCACTGCTTGCCAAGGTCATTACTTGGCACTAAACCTTGGAATGCTTGCAAATAATTGTTGTGTCATCTACACGAACAAATACATTTGTCGCTAAATATTGTCACATAAAAATTACCCACTTATGTAAACCCGGCTTTATATAGGTGAATCAGCAGGTTTTCACGTACATCAGTTAACAATGTATGAATATATTATGTTCACCTCCACAGTCAGCAACAGATGATGATCCAGAATGGATGGTGCCGGTGCCATTAGGGCACTTTTCGCATGTCTTTTGCCCAACTTGACTTTGGTAAGTATTGTTAGGGCATGGCTGGCAAGGCTCGAGGTTTGCAGGTAAATCAAATCCAGAGTTCGAAAATTGACCGGCATAACACTGAGCTAAAGAAGGAAATACAGAGAAGACATTTAAGAGTTAGAGAGTTAAATCTACTTTAGAGTAAAGAAATAAATAGGAATCGGGCACTCAGACTACGTTTCGAAATGGAACGACGCAACTAGTTAAGGTACCTATATAAAACTACATCTGCGAGACTCGATTATGGAAGAGGTCGATCATGGTAACAACAATTGCATTCCAGTGTTCTGTTCACTGTCTCGTTTTATTGTCAGTCTAAGCAGGCTGACTTAAAAAAACAAACAAGCATTGATTATTTATGACGTTGCCATGGCATCGTCAAATATCATGGACACATGATTGACATATCAAAATTGCCGCAAGGGATGGATGAACAGCTACTGAAAATTTCAGCATTGTAGAGGAAATCCTTTTTTTCAAAATTTCGAGAAACCTTAAGTGAGGGGGCATCCCCCCCCCCCCCGCCTTGTACATCCAAGGGTTAACTAATCTAATAGTGCCAAAAATTGTAGCTTTCATTTCTTCTAGGACACGCGGCCTTTCTAAAAGTGACCTTTCTAAATTAGGCCTATTTAAGCTAGCTAAAGATCGATTGCATGATTGACACTGACTGATACTGACAGACAGAAATAGAAGGACAGTCAAACTAACAGATGAAAATACGAAAGAGTATTATTTCTCTGCAGAAACCGTTGTCGGTTGGCTTTTGAGTTTTAGAATACTTTTGATTGTCTTTTGAATCTTATATTTTACGTCAACAATCTTGTGATCGCAACACTAGAAAATTACCAAAAACCAACAAACCAATAGATAAACAAACGATCAACGCATATACACAAACATGTTGGTTTTTAAATTCAAATTACCTGTGCACACTTTGGAGCCTTCTTCAAGAGTTGAGCTGTTAGCCGGACATGCCTCGCATTGCAGTGAGCCTTCTTGCTTGCTTATCTCTCCAAGTGGACAAGGTTTGCAGGTCTTTGAGCTACTGTCGTAGAAAGAACCTATTTGGCATTTTACTGCAAGGTAATGTTGTAAAAGACGATAAAATGAATGAACAAAATGAATGAAGGAAGGAAGAAAGGAAGGAAGGAAGGTAGGACGGAAGGATGGAAGAAAAGGAAGGAAAAAGAAAGGTACGATCGAACGAACGAGGGAAAAAAGGAGTGAATGGATTAAGGAAGGAAAGAAGAAAGAAGGAGGGAAGGAATCAATGTATGGATGAATAAATAAAAAAGAAAAGAAATAAGAAATGGAGTAATTCACTGACATATACGAGCCGGAGGGTAAAATTCATATCTTCAAAATTGTCGTCAAAGTTTCTGTCAATTTAATATTTATATCCCAGAGTTGACTTACATACATACATACATACATACAAACCAACCTACCTACCTACCTACCTACCTACCTACCTACCTACCTACCTACCTACCTACCTACCTACCTACCTACCTACCTACCTACCTACCTACCTACCTACCTACCTACCTACCTACCTACCTTCCTACCTACATACTTTATTGATGCTCCCTTAGTGGGGTTTTCAGTTCAATGTCATTATAACTATTCAATCAATTGACAAACACAAATTAATAATATTTTAATAACGTATTCTCTGTAGTTCTACGTCATTGCTATAACGTATAAAATTGCATGGAGACGATCACTATGTTTTGTACCGAAAAATAGGTACACAATACCAACCGCAAATGTCCTCCACTGGTGCCTGATTGAGACTTCCCTGTTTTACATAACCAGCAGGACAGGAACCATCTTGTAATGGGCTGGTGTAACCTGTGATGGAAAGGAAAGTCGTTAAGTTACTTCAACACGGATCCCGTGAAGTATATTAAATTTGTTGTGGGTTCACTTAAGGTGGCTCCATAGGGTTTCTTGACCGCGCGAAGAATGGGTACGAAAGGGCGAGCTTGAAATGCCGGCAAATCAAAACAAACATGGCGGCTTCACGCGAGCGTGAAATTTTCGGCGAGAAAACGCGAGACTTGATTCCTGCCAATGAAACAACACCTGTGCTTTCCTGTGTTGAGCAGATAAAAGAGTTTACAACACCCTAAAAAGGTGTTTACAACGTCCGCGGTGCTTCTGGCCACTTTTGTAAAGTTCGTACGATCGAAAGCAAAAGAGAAAATAAAGAATATTCTCCGCGATTGTGAGATACTTCGAGCAGAATTTCAGAGATTCTGCTACAAAAAGAATTAAGGTATGTCTCTAGCTAACCTTGGGGTTAACAGTTATTCGCAAAAAAACCGACAACAACGGGGAACGCTCGACTTTACACATCAACTCGTATGGTTCGAAAGTTCGCGCATGCTCAAATAGCGATCTTGGACAATTTCTATTCTGATGACGTAATTGCTATTTGGGCGAAAATAGAAATTTTCCCCTTGTATTTACTAAAGTTTCCTTCGGTGAAATTCCTTAAAATTTGGCATAGATGTGATACCTTTTAAACTGCCCTTTTTGCCGTTTTTTTTTTAAAAAATTGTAAGCCAGTTTTTTTGCTTAGTCAAAAAAACACAAAATAACCAAAAACGCAAAAACGACCTGGACAACCCCTACTTTTTTTGTTTTTAAAAGTTATTTCTCATCAGATTCAATCCGTTGGGAGAATTTCAAAAATTTTCACCGAAGAAAATTAAAGAAATTTAAGATCAAAGCCGTAAAAACACCAAAAAATAGGACTTTTTGAGTAGATGTAGCTCAAAAACAAAGGCCGTTATTTTAAAAAAGAATAATGCACAACATATTTTAGTCCTTGTTTTTAATATTTCGGCAGCTTTTATTTAACTAGTTTAAAAAATAACGCGAAAATGATCTCTTGATGGGTATCACTTGTGCGCGCGCCGTAATATCTCAAAACCCTATGGAGCCACCTTAATCTTTCATTCAATTTTTTTAAAACTAGTTTGATTTGTATTTACCTTTGTTTTAGACTATGGAAAAAAAACGACGAAAGAGGTTTAAGGTTTGAAAACAAAGAAGAAAGATATATAAATTTAAACCACGACATATTCCATGGAGATGTCTGCACTCTGCCTCATGGCTAACACAGGTGATACTGTTATATGGCTTTCCCCGACAAAGACGACGACAACAACAACTATAGCAGCAACAAAAACTACAAATAAATAATAATAATAATAATAATAATAATAATAATAATAATAACAACAAGCATCTGCGACAACGGCGATTACGTACGAAGATGATAAAAATGACTGAAAAAATGTAACAAAATGCTTACCAACACAATCGGGAATTTCGCCCCAATCTAACGTGACAGGATCACACGATATGTAGTAAGTGTTTTTGAATAATTTGGTGTTCGCTGCACACGAGTATGTGCAGAACGATGAGCCACTAAAGCAGTTGATATTTTCCGAATTGTTTGGCGGGTCCTGCTCGGGGTTTGAACACTGGATTTCTGAAAAAAAGAATAATAAAAGTAAGGGAAAGCACGATGATGAAAAGATCATCCATGTTACACAAATGAACCACTATGGTTCGATATAGATGTATTTGGTTACAGTTCTTATTCATGGTGAACATGTCAACCATGGCAAAAAGCCTCGAAACTATTGAAAATCTTTGAGTGTTTTTTTAATATTAAAAAAATACGTGTTTGCCTGTTTTTATTAATTCAGTTCAGTAATTTTCGCACTTTTAAGCGATGCTTCGAAAAGTAGAAAACTTGGTCTTGAGTAGATTACCCTGGCAATTGCAATTAATGGATTCTAACTTTCAAGTTCCTGGAAAGCCTCGAGAGAGATTCTTTTTTATGTAAATTTGGCCACTCTAAGATTACTATATTTATCATCAGTTATGATAGAAATTCGCTTTTCACGTTAGCCTTACATAGAGGTAAAAAAAAAGAATAAGAAAGAAGAAGAATGAAGTACGTTTTATAAGCCAACGTAAAAAAATGTCGTAAAGTGTTAACCACTCGAAAAGTGACTAAAACAATACAAAACAGACCCTGAGACTCTAAATCATTGGTGTCTGTTGGCCAAATGTTGGGGAAAAAAATAAATACGGTTAGATCAACCTCACTGTAAGTAATCCTCTTACTAGCGTAATAAGACAAGCGACCAACAAGCAAAAGTAAAATCAGAATGGGCTAAGGAATACTGGAAGAGGACAAGACCATGAGAACAACATGATTCTTATTGGATCAAAGCATTTTCCCAGAGATGCAATAAATGTAGGAACTTTAGAAAGTAAATGGGTAAAAAGAGAGTAGTATGTAAAGATATATTATCTAGTAAGTAAAGTTACACACTTACTTTTAAGATTAACTGTAAAAGTGCAAGTTGCCGAATTGCCTTCGTCATCATCCGCGTTATAGTGAACGTTAGTTGAGCCAATCTCAAACGTGTCACCAGGGTTCTTTGTAGATGTTACTGCTTTGACACCTACGTTGTCAGTAAAAGTAGGTGCGGTCCAACTAACTGCTTTGTTGGTAGATGTTGTCGTTTCATAGATGGCGAGTGGGCAATCGGAGGTTTTAGGAGCTTCTTTGTCTGGTTAAATTAACAAAAGTGATGAGAAGCAGACAGCAGTTATACGTAATAATCAGCCAGCCTTTTATCATGGCAAACACAACAACAACAACAATCAATACTAACGATACCTTGAACGATGACGGCGGCCTGACAACTCGCTGTTTTTCCATTTGGGTTGGTTGCCACATACGTCAAGGTCGTGGTGCCTGCTGGGAAGATTTTGTCGACGAGGTATTGTCCTGGTGTGATTGTTATTCTGGAAGGCGGTTGATTCGACTGAGGGTCCCGAAGAAGCGCTTTAACGTCAGCCGTATTGGCACCGGGAGAAAGCGTGACAATCACGTTATCTGGACATGTGATCCAAGGATCCGGGTAAACTGTTTAAATAAAGTAAGCAATGATTTTTGTTTTGCTTTTACATACGTATATTGATAACTATCAAGGTTTAGGAATGAAACCTTAAGAATGATGCATCGTCTCACCACCTTAGCCAGTCTTCGGGTACATTATGGATACAAGTTTTTCGTAAAGGATTTCCAACACTTTAAAGTCACTTATGAAATATATTTTAAATTTACCGATTATTAAAATACAACATTTAGATAATAATGAAACGTTTAATAAAAATGCCTACAGACCTAAGAATTATAGCGTTCCATTCTGGAAGGTTTATCGCAAATAACCTGAGACGCGAAAGCTTATCATTTTGGAGGGAGGAGGATTATTACCACAGTGCGAAGACAGGCTATTTTGGGGTGCAACTCGAGTTGAATTATGATAAAGATGATATAATGATAATAAAATGTGTTAAAAAAAGGCCTATGGACGAGGGAATTGCATATAGTTGGGGCAAAAATCACTTCGCCGAGATGTGACTGAGAACGTGTTTTTTGTCCCAGAAGTTGCTAAGCATCATGACTTATATGTAGGCGCGTTTGCTTTCGGAGTACTCGTGAGCGCTCGCGCTGGCTGATGAAATAATTCGGAAATTCTTCGAGTGCTTTAACAAAAAATTTGCAAAAACTGGCATCTATTCCTCCGACTGTATAGGTCATTTGTAGAAAATTTACCGCATTTACTTGGAGGTCAGTATGCCCAACCTGCAATTCCTGTCGCAGCTTACTCGACCCTATTTTATGCTGTTATTAAAGCTTTGTTATACCTTTTAGCTATTTTTATGTCTCGGGCCCGCAACAATTGGCCCTGTTGTTGCGGGTTCCCTACCTTAAAAGGCAGGGAACCCGCAAAAGTTTACTGTTAGTTGTATGTGTTATTTATAAGGCGAAGCTAATAATAATTATAAAAAAAACTAATTTTCTGAAGAAAGGAAGGCTTTGTTCGGGTCCTAAGGAAGTGTTTGTTATCGGAGCCTTACGTAATGTGCATGTTGGTTCCTCCTGACTATCCCACTGTCCGCTGCTAAGACAGGTCTTTGACTGTACTCCTGATAACTGATAGCCGCTTTGACAGCTATAATGGCACGTCCCCTCAAAAACATTCCCTGATGATGCACAGCTCGATGGGTTGAGGCTTCCATATGCTGGAGCAGTCAGCGCTGGACAACTCAATCCTGTTTTATAGAAACGATAGAATCATTTGCAAGTAAGCGCAGCGGTGTAGATTGTATTTTTGGTAAATTGCTTCATAACATCTTACAAACATTGCAAAAGTTCAGTGGAACCCTGATATGTCGAATCTCTCTATTGCAAACCATTGGTGTGACGTAAGGAACGATATTCTACAGCTTAGCGAAAGTTACTAGCAGCAAATGTGTAAGAACAGAACCGGTATAATGAACAGTCCTGGCCAGTCCCTTTTAAAAATGTAATTTGTTTTCATTGCTCTGTTCAAACCGAAAAAAAAAATACGTCTGCCCTACAGAGATTTGCTTTGTGGGATGTTTGGCTGTAAAATGCATGCAAATAAAAAGACAAAAAAAAGGAAACAAACAAACAAGCGAAAAATATACAAAGCTTACGTACGGAATTGAAAGAGTTGCAGAAGTTTGAGTTGCTGGAAGTAATGAGGTTATACATATGCTTGAAAGGGATCAAACAAGTCTGATTAAATCTATCAGTCGGGTTAAGATGGCAGGCTTTATTATTACTTACTTTGACAGTAAATTATTGAGGCATTCCAACTTCCTGTAGATAGGCATTCTAAGGTATCCTCGTTACTGGGAAGTTCATAACCTGCGCTGCAGCTGAATGTACACAAATCACCAACCTCACGGACCTTTAAAACCAAATAGATCAAAATACAATTTTCATATTAATTTTTGCTACTTACTTGCTAAATATTATATTTGGATATGCAAGCAGAAAGAATTTACATCAAAACTTAACGACTTTTTACGATATATGTAACACATCAATGAGATAGAAAACAAGGCCAAAACTTTTAATAAAAAAAAATGGGACCCTATAAAGTCTTTCTTATAAACTCTTGTGAAATTGGTCCTAGTCCCCTAAGAAATGAATCAACGTGTAAGGTCTTTTTATTTTTCTCTTTCAGTTTTTTTCTCTTTTTTTTGCCTTTTAGTCCTCGTGTAAGTCCAGTTTTAAATGTTGTTCGTGTTAGCTTATCAAAGCTTAAAATTAACAATATAGAAAAATTGTAAACTAGAAGTAAGCTAAGATAAGATAAGAACTTTAATCTAAGTAAGTAATCTTTAGCTAAGTAGCGTAATGTATGATGTGTATTGTAAGGTATTTATTTATTATTTATAATGGTAATAGGACTGAGTGGAGTCCAATTCGGTCTGTAATCATACGAGTGATTAACAAAATCGGACGACCGCGAGGCGGGAGTCCGATTTGTTTAATCACGAGTATGATTACAGACAGAATTGGACGACACGAAGTCCTGTTACCAATTAATCAAAACTATGACAAAATTTGAGAAACAAACTAACCTTTAGTCAAATGGTTTAACGTTTTTATAAAAACTGAAAAGCATAACAGTTTACTTAACAAAATGCACAACAACAGCGCGCGCAAAATGACGCGTACTGTCCAATCACACAGGCATGACGCGTAAACTGTCCTATTACACTGTCCAATTACAAGCATGACGCGTACACTGTCCTATTAGTGCTCAAATCGGGCTGCTGATAACCAATCACCGATCGAGAATTTTGTTATAGTTTTGATTAGTGATGTAATTATCTTGTCTTCTTTGTCCTAAAAAATAAAACTCACGGACCTGATCCTGAAGGCAGGTAGAGGGGGAAACTACAGTTCCTTGGGACTGAACGAGTGCTGGGCAAGTCTTAGCTGGAATAAAATATATTTGAATTAACATCAGAGTCATTGCATCATTCGGAAGTTATTATCAGTAAAAATAAAGGAAAGAAGGAAAAAAGTAGAATTTAAAGTGCAAACAAAAATGACACTGAAACATCTCAATTGAAAAAAAAAATAAAATAAAAACATTTCGTTGCTGTTTCTTACACATTGCGAAGAGAATAAACTCTTAAAAAATGTTGAGCACATATGTCAAAAGTGTTGCATATTTTTTAACTATGTTAAGAAAACATATATGTTGTAGTTTGTTGTAGGCAATCGAGTCGTTGGTTTCAGTGTCGTAGCATTGACATAGCAGTTTATCCCCAAGGTCTTGTTTATTCGGTGAGGAGAAAAAACAATTAGTGAGCAAAACATATGATACAGTTGTGGTATTTTACCTTGGCACTTGTAGCTGTTACCCTGTATTACGGTATATCCATCTTTACACTTGCATTCGTAGCCCGGAATAAGATTATTACATGTGGTGCTTTTCGAGTCACACTGGGATGATCCATCCGAACATTCATCGATGTCTACAGAAAAAAAAAAACTTGAGTGAACACCACGAGTAGTGATCGTGAAGATGGGTGTTTTGTTTTTGATACTGGATAACATTTAAGAGTGTATCCATAAGAGGACCAGGCAACATGTGATACAGCTCATATCACCGATTTCGCCCAAACTTAGCATAAATGTTGGGTATGGTGAGCTATTTACTGTGACAAAACATCAGCTCAAAATATTTTATTCCCTTCAAGTTATGGCACCTTTTGCAAAAATGTCCATTTTTCACTAATTTATGCATATTTAATTAGCTGACTTTGATTGACCAGTTCCACAAGAAAAAAAGACTTCTGAAAATAAAATTCACTGCACTATATTCTGTGGTTATTAGGCTTTAAGTACAATAATTCACTTTCACCGTCAAATTTGATTTCTTCTCCTCAAACGGTCTTTTGGAAGGTACACATTTCGTACTGTTGGAAATAGCCTTTAACTAGTGCCCATTATCTCCCATGAGCAACAACTTATATACATTATTCTTACATGGGTAATGAAATCCATCATTAAACTTCACAAAAATGCCACAAAATGTCTGGGGACTTCAATAGTCTATTAGTATTGAGGAACTAAACACACGTGACTTAACGATTTCTTGCTATTTCATCAAAATTCACTGAAACACAGAAGCCATTTATTTGCCTCAATTTGGCACAAAATCGGTACGAAATAGCTAATCAAGCATAAATCTATAGATAACAATCAAAATATTGGCCAAGATTGGCAGTTAGGGCATTTTTCGGAGCGTTTTCAGAGCCATATAATTCGGCAATGTTGTGATAGTAAATGTAAAAATAGCAGCGAAAGATTTTCTTCAAAAGCTCGCTCAATTCAACATTTAGGCACATCAAAGTTAAGAAACAAGAAAGTAATACTACATACATGCCACTTATCGACACACAGATGGTTTCTTTTGAAGAATTTGTTCTTCCTCGCTGCACTTCGATCCTTCGATCGATCTCAATTGACATGTACTGTTGCTTTGAGGCGCGATGAACTTAGCCAATACATCGTGGTTCATTCTTCGTAAAAGGTGTAAACAGGTTGTCAATAAAGTCATTTAAAGAGCTGTTCAAAGTTCACGGAAGGACACTTGTCTCAGCCAGTTTGAATGAAATAAATTTAACTGGAAAATAAACAACCGCCGTGTTGTATTTGTACCTTTGAGCCTGCCGTTTCAGTCAGCGGTAAAGCCTTACACTTGGGCAAGTACGTAGTGTAGTCATCATATAGTTGTTTGACTAAATCCTATATAGGGATGTTCATAGAGGGGATACATAGCCTAGCCCTACACAGCTATAAACGCCTATACATAGCCCGACACAGCTATACACAGCTATACACACGCGTGTTCCTTTGCTTTTCCTCCGCAAATGTTTGTTTTCGTCGGAATAAGTAGCGGATGGTGTTATCTACCCTCTAAACAGCCGGGGCTTGATCATAGCCTTATAAGTAGTGTGCGTTTCTTGTAAAAGTGAGAATTTTTTTCAACTTCTCCATTGAATTTTTTTGATAAATAGTTGAAGAGAAATACACTGGATGCAGTGTAATGTATGCGATGCAATCGGTTTTGATGCTCTGAAATTGAGCTCTGAAATGTCGGAAACCATTAAATAATCAGAGCAAGTTTTCCATCTTATATCAGGTTAAAACTAGTATGTTTATTGTTTTTTTTTGTTGTTTCTGTCTTTTTTGGGAAGTGGGGGAGGGGGTGAATATGGACATTCGAAGAAATGGTGGTCAGGTTGTCAGCCTGGCCTGTGTACATCTATTCCTTCTGTTCAAATCGTCTATATTGTATTACACTTTGGCAGCTAGGAGACTGAATTTGTACCCACTCTCTTTTTCGGGATCCCACAAAGTTCTCCATCTGTCCATTTACCGATAAACGTCATTACTGCAGTTTTACTAATTTGTTTTAGAAAAGGGCTTATATGGGGACAATTTTTCCTCCTGAATGCCAACATTGCAAGTGAAGAATTGCGGCTTCAAATGATAATTTTCTTCATCACCGACTCAATTTAAGTGGCTATGTGAGTTACAAAGACGCGAATGCAGACTTTTGTAGAGAGCTTAAACCCCGCATTAAAACTAAACAAATTTATTGCAAGACTAGGACTACGCAAGACGGCAAAACTTATTAGCTAAAATATAATGTTTCAACCAGCACAGGTAGTCTTCTGTCTTCTTCGAGGTCAACGCGAGGGAAACCCGTTTTATTCTTTGCTGTTTTCTCTCTCTACATTCACACCTTTATAGATATATGTATATATTTGCTGCGCCATATAGACTGCGTCCCTAAAGGCATTTCGTACGTGAATACTTTGTTCAGTTCAGCACAGACGCTCCCCCAACTAAAGCACTTGCGCAAGAAACGATTACAAAACCTACCTCGCTATCCACCGTATAGTGATTTATCCCGTGGTAAACGTTATTCTCCAATTTTGCTGAGTTATTCATTTTTTCCCATTTATGCCCCGGGGGTAGGGGAATTTGGTCAAAAAATGTAATCGTTATGCGCGGTATTAATCACTATTTCCGCCAGGGGAGGGGAATTTGAACAAGCAATAAAAAAATACAAATGTCTGGAAAGTAACTGGGAGACGTTGACATTTTGATTTATTTAACTGTGTATCGTCTTTTATGCTAAAAATAATTGTTTATGTTCCAAAATGACGCTAAATGGCGGTATAAAACTGCTCCGACGTTTCGGCAATACTGCCTTCTTCAGGGTGCCACCCCCAAAAAGGCAGTATTGCCGAAACGTCGGAGCAGTTTTATACCGCCATTTAGCGTCATTTTGGAACATAAACAATTATTTTGATTTGGTTGCCGTGCATGCCGACCGTTGAACAGAAAAATCAAGAACTCTGTTTTGGTGAAAGTCAAATGGAACAGTATTTTTTCTGGAAAATCTCTTCGGAGATTGACAGAACGTCAGAAATTTTCTTACCATTTGTAAGGTTTCCCAGTTCTAGTCTCCCATCCTTCAGGTCTCCCACCAAAGGAAAGAAATAACAGGAAACTGAGCTACAAATGGTAAGCGACATCTATTTCGGTTAGTTTGCTAATTTTGGAAAGAAGCCTTTCCATTTTTCAGTGGTCATTCCAACCGGTTCTCTTCAACAAATGGTAAGCACCCTAGAGTTTGTTCAGCATCACATTGCGGTAAACACGTCAAGCTGTAGCGGAGGAAATTGTTTTCCCTACGACAATTTGAAAATATTCTCATTTTCATCACAAACGCATCCAACGAACACTCGCGGAGGAAAAGCAAATGATCGCGCGTGTGGTCACGCGTGATGGACGCGTGATGCCCAGTGAACAGGATATTAAATAATTATTTTTAATGTGTTGGAGTGCCGGTAGTAGGCAATACTGCCGATACACCAAATCGCCTCGGATATACACCCTGTTAAAGGAAATTTGGGAGGGTTCCCGCGGGGCAAAGAAAAATCTCTGACCCCGGCGGGATGTGAACCCACGACCTCCGGATTAGATCTACGGACGCTCTAATCCGGAGGTCGTGGGTTCAAATCCCGCCGGGGTCAGAGATTTTTCTTTGCCCCGCGGGAACCCTCCCAAATTTCCTTTAACAGGGTGTATATCCGAGGGGATTTGGTGTATCGGCAGTATTGCCTACTACCGGCACTCCAACACATTAAAAATAATTATTTATTTCTTTCGCGGTCCTATCTATATGCCCATTGAACAGCCGTACCGCTGACTGAAACGGCAGGCTCAAAGGTAGAAATTCAACATGGCGGCTGTTTATTTTCCAGTTAAATTTATTTCATTCAAACTGGCTGAGGCAAGTGTCCTTCCGTGAACTTTGAACAGCTCTTTGAATGACTTTATTGACAACCTGTTTACACCTTTCACGAAGAATGAACCACGATGTATTGGCTAAGTTCATCGCGCCTCAAAACAACAGTACATGTCAATTGAGATCGATCGAAGGATCGAAGTGCAGCGAGGAAGAACAAATTCTTCAAAAGAAAGCATCTGTGTGTGGATAAGTGGCATGTATGTAGTATTACTTTCTTGTTTCTCAGTTTACTTTGATGTGCCTAAATGTTGAATTGAGCGAGCTTGTGAAGAAAATCTTTCGCTGCTGTTTTTACATTTGCTATATCACAACATTGCCGAATTATATGGCTCTGAAAACGCTCCGAAAAATGTCCTAACTGCCTTTTCTTCGCCAATATTTTGATTGTTATCTATAGATTTATGCTTGATTAGTTATTTCGTACCGATTTTATGCCAAATTGAGGCAAATAAATGGCTTCTGTGTTTCGGTGAATTTTGATGAAATAGCAAGAAATCGTTAAGTCACGTGTGTTTAGTTCCTCAATACTAATAAAATATTGAAGTCCCCAGACATTTTGTTGCATTTTTGTGAAGTTTAATGATGGACTTCATTACCCATGTAAGAATAATGTATATAAGTTGTTGCTCATGGGAGATATTGGGCACTAGTTAAAGGCTATTTCCAACAGTACAAAATGTGTACCTTCCAAAAGACCGTTTGAGGAGAAGAAATCAAATTTGACGGTGAAAGTGAATTATTGTACTTAAAGCCTAATAACCACAGAATATAGTGCAGTGAATTTTATTTTCAGAAGTCTTTTTTTCTTGTGGAACTGGTCAATCAAAGTCAGCTAATTAAATATGCATACATTAGTGAAAAATGGCCATTTTTGCAAAAGGTGCCATAACTTGAAGGGAATAAAATATTTTGAGCTGATGTTTTGTCACAGTAAATAGCTCACCATACCCAACATTTATGCTAAGTTTGGGCGAAATCGGTGATATGAGCTGTATCACCTGTTGCATGGTTCTGCCCTGTTCTCTCACGGGCACACTCTTAACAAAGTACAAACAAACTAAAGGCTCGTGTTCAAGGCAGTCACCTCATGCATGATAATGGGCCACGCCCCAAGCATGTTTAAACTATAATGTTCAACAGTGATATGCAATGTGAAGTTTTATAACTCCTCCCGCAGCTATATATATCTTGTCAAAAACGTCGATAAAACGTTTGTGGTGTCTACCTCGTTCTTTCAATTCACGAATAAAATAAATACATCGTGTTTAAGGCTGGAAGCTTGTGGGGACGTTTATTCTGTTTTTTTTTTTTTTTTTGCTTTTTTTGTGAAAGAAGTAAAAACGGAGAACCCGAAGAAAACCATCGGTGTGCAAGGATGAAAACTAAAAACACGCAACCCTTACAATTTTTGACGCCAGGTCCAGGATTCTAGCCCGGAATATATATACACACACACACGTTCCAAAACGCTCCACCGCCTTTGTTATGATAGTAGTTGTTTACCTGAACAAGTCAAACCGTCGGCATTAAGCTTAAATCCGCTGTTACAGGAACACTGAAAGCTACCATCAGTGTTTGTACAAGTATGTTGGCATCCGCCGTTAGCAAGTGAGCACTCATTCTTATCTGTTTTAAAACAAGAAAACAAATCAAAATTACCAGAAGTTCACAAGCTACAAGTCTACATCTCTGGTAATGGGCCTTGAGATATATATTTGCGAGTAGGTTAGTTTTAGAGCGGCTTTTCCGCGAACCAGTAGACAATCCTGAACAGTTGTACACGAATACTGAACACGCAATAACTAAACGTTTTCGCAACGTGTTACTTCAATTTCTACTTTAATCCGTAAATTTTCTCACAGAAACTAAGAAAAATTTATACAGTGTATCTAAGCGAGGGTTTCAGAAGTGCTGAGCAATGACAAAACAGAAAACCTGTCATATCTAGTTTATGCCAAAGAAATTTAATTTATTAAATTCACTTTCTTTGAACTAAACTTGTTCTTAAAAACAAGATAACGTCATCTATCGCAAGCAAGCCAGTGCTTAAACTGCAAACGGACCATTTTGAAGTGAATGCAAACAATAACCTCATTGGTCTGGGAAGTAATCCATAGATAACGTTGTCATAAAAAAAAGGAAAATGAAAAAAGACAAATAGGAACTTGTTGGGCATTACAAAAAAAAGTTTGGAAGATATGTTTTGACCGGTCAAACGTTATCTCTTGAACAAAATAATTCACGGAGTTGATAAAAAATGTTAAACGGAAAAGGAAACCTAATAGGTGACCAAAGCTACCTATTTTTATGAACTGAACGAAGTAAATGATTAAAATATCTTACCAACGCAATTCTTTTTGGTTCCATCAAGTTCGTAGCCGGTGGGACACGTGCATATGTATGTGGCATCCAAATTCTGACAACCATGGCTGCATCCACCATTATTAACCAAACATTCATCGATATCTTTGTATAGAACAACCAAAAAGGAGATTTATTCACCCCACCCAGAGAATAAATGGTTTTATGCATCTGGTTAGTGCCAATCTCCCAGCAAGAGGTTGGGGATACATCCGGGTCCTTGGTAATCCTATATTTAAGCAGACGGAGGCCAGATTACTGTCCTCTTTTCCGTGCTCTCCGCGCAGTTTAATGTTTTTCAGAGTAAAGGTTAATTGTTATAAAAATAGAGCAGTTTTCACTTGAGTGTCGAAAGTTAATTGCATTTGCTTTGGTTTTGCATTGCTACGCTTAGTGATTGGCTCGAAAATCTCGCGCCACTTTCTCAGCCAATCATGACTCGCTCGCGCACGTTTTCCCGCGCTTCGTGCCGGCTACATGTATTTGCTTCGAGTTTTGATTGGTTCACTGGATTTTCTGTGTTCTTTGTGATTGGCCAGAGTAATTACTTTGGTTTTGGCTTTACGACACTCAATTGAAAACTGCTCTAAAAAAAAAAAGGTAAATGATGTTTTTCTCAGTTCTTCCCAGCAAACCGCGCGCGGCCACTGCATTGTCCGGTGAATGATTTGCGAGAATATACAATAACGTAGAGCATAAACAGTACTTTAATACTATGGCTGTATTACACGCGATCAGTGAATTGTGATAGATTAATGTTCTGCAAAGTATGAATTACACAAAACACACGATTCTGCACTTTTAAAATGCAACTACTCTTACGACGGTTGAGGGTAAAATGCACGTAATTCCTGAATGTAAAGGCTTAAAATATCCGGGCGGAAAATCCCATGTGAAAGAGACGGTGATGCTCGTCATATGGTCAGGTTTTGAATTACGGATTTAAGACTCACTTAGGGTGTTCCAGAAAAAAAAAGCCAGTATTATTAAGGTCTCGCTTAGGACTGCACGTGGAAAAAGAATACTATCTTTTAGGGTCAAAAAAG